>NW_027272602.1:0-255891 GCF_040938485.1 Diadema antillarum | reverse complement strand
CATTATTTAGTTTACAATTTACCAGATTCTGGATGAAATCACTGGCAGTGATAGTCAGAATGACGCTGCAGTGCCCATTAGTATCCTTTGCACTGCTCAGGCTGATTCAATATTGCTATCGCTGCGACACACGAGAGTAGAAATAAGCCTAATGGCCGCGTGTGCCTAGTCCCGTATGTGTCATTGCATGTAAGTAGGACGTCTGGATCCTGGCTGGGTTTCACATCCTTGACATAAACGATTTGTTAGGGGGGCGAGGAAAGACATGCATATGTACCCACTAGCCTAACCATACATCCCACTATTTGTAGGAGTAGACAATGAGGTATAGACATCCTAACTTTCAATCCTGATGGCTAAACTCTTCAGCACAGCCATAGACTCTGCTCTAACATTACAGTTAAATTTACACCCTAGCTGTGGCCTGTGCTGTTTATGTTACATGTCAGATATGGAACCCTAAAAAAAGCCACCAAAAAAATGTTATCATTTATTACTACGTTAGATCTATCTAGGCCTCTGATCTGTGTATACGTTTAAATAATAGTTACACTAGCTGATACTGTATTGTGATAGATATCACTTTTTTTCTTTCCTTTCTTTTTTTAAAATTTACCGTGGACCAGCTTGGTAGGATCATCTAGTTAAATAGTTTAGATCTAATTTGTATGATTATGAAACTCTTGTAAAATACTAAGTAGTCGTTGCATTGTCTATAGTAGAAAGTTTCAGTAATGAGTCTACATTTCATAGAGTCTGCCACGATGCCAATATGACTGTGATCATTACCGCCATTACATGGTACAGCATACATATTGTATAGCCCCCTAAAACCCAGGATTGAATATTCAAAGATAAGAAACCCAACTAGTAGAGTCTAGTACTAGTAGCCAGTACCCAGGTACTAACGTTAGTAGAGGAGACAGTAATTTAAACTTTTCTTTCTTTTTTAATCACTTACACGTGCATTCAAGTACACCTGAGACTAGTCTTTTTACTGAGCTTTTGCCAAAATAGGTAAATTTATGTGCATTGTATGATTGTCCTTTGACCGAAAGATCGGTCTGTATCTGGTCGTCGGGGAATGTTCCGCGGAGACTGCGTCTGGCTTCACGGATCCCCTCCGGAGGAGAGCGATAACGTATATAAAAAGACTCCTCCAAACAGATGGATCTTTCTGTCTAGATTGTCCCGTGCTTTATATCCAAGTACGCAAGCAGTCAACTGAAGTAGTTCTTGATTACTACAGTACAATGCTTTTGGTCCCCCCCCCCCCCCCCCCCGATATCAACTGTTCAAGACAGACAAATTCAAGAAAAGAACCTTAAGCATTTTGTGTATATACCCGGTACATATTTGATGTCATCTGTAGTACAGCGATGAGGTGTACATGTATAATTCAAGGCATGATTTATGTTATTCTATGCATTAAACAGAAAAGGAAACACAACTTCAGCCAAGAAGAGATAGGGGCTCTTCTGAGTTTCGTTCAGCAACATGCAGCAAAGCTTTCCGGCAGGGCAGGCCATTGCTCAGGAAAAGTAAGTGACTGGTATATTGTATGTGTATAGCATAGCTATGATGTTCAGCAGAAAAGAAGAGTGAATAGCTAATACAGTCAACCTTCCTTAAGTCGACCTTGCATAAGTCGAATAATCGCCTAAGTCGAAGGTCTTTTCAAGTCCTCTTCCCTTCACATTCTATTGATTTTAACCCCAGTCTCATAAGTCGATTTTTCTCTAAGTCGAAGCTGTTTCTTCAGTCCAAATAGATTCGACTTAGGCAAGGTTGACTGTACTTCTTGTCAAAGTTTAGTGCTGTGATGACTCACTTATAAAGGGGGGGGGGGGGGGGGTATGCGAGGGACCGAGCCCGAGCGAGCGGAGCGAGCGAGGGTGTGGGAGGGGGGTGTCCCCCCTGCCACAGTAGGGAGAATTTTTGAAAATCTGTGTGTGAAAATGGCGTTTTCTTGCATCTAAAACACCACTATTTTTGGTATAGAGGTCATTGCCAAATTGAAAATTACAAGTTAAAAAAAAAAGATAAGATTAAAAAAAAAATGATCCCCGGATTTTTTTTTTTGGGGGGGGGTTACAACCCCCCCTAGATCCGCTTCTGGAAGGTTATGATTTAAAATCATATCCACCAGTTTGGGATAGTTGTAAATTAAATGGGCTGCATCATCAGTGCCCTGCCTATCTGTAAATGGTTGGTACTGCTGTTTTTTGAAATGGTAACGTTAAATTCCTGGAGTAGTGCAATTGTGTGTTTTTACCTGTGATGGCCTGCTTTGACAACTTGGTATCAATTTCTTACAAAATGATTATTTTGGCTCAAAGAATATGTGTTAGGTGTGGTTATTGTATCCTGCAAACCCAAGCTTCTACATACATAGAAATTGAATGTAAAACTAGCATACGAACCTATATCATCTGAGGGTATTTTACATAAAACTTCATATGTGATTATATATTCTAATTAGTACTGATATTTACGATCTACTCTAAATTGCAGATGGAAAGGAGAAAAAAGAAGTGCTGGTTGATGGCCACACGAGTCCTGCAGACTGCTGGAGGTCCAGTACGGACATGGCGTGAGATCAAAAAGAAGTGGCACGACCTGAAAAGCAATGCTCTTCATTACAAAATGGAACTCGACAAAAAAGGTGTGTGCAACCAACTGACTTGTTTCTTTTTGTGTGATTATGCAAAGTTTATTAGCTTCGAAGCGTATTCTTAATTGTGATATACAAGATACCTGCATAGAGCAATACTATCATAATGATATCATGAATACATGTAACTGAAGTTATTGCAGGGCCGGCGGAGAGTTTTCAAAGGTGTGAGGGGGGTGGGGAGGGGCAATTCCGGGTTTGTTGAGCTAACAAGCAAAATTAAAAAAAAAAAAATTGTCCTCAGCTCATCTCTCTCCTTCCACTTCCAGGTTTCTTTAGCTGGCAAACAAACAAACAAACAAACAAACAAAAAAGGGGGGTCTTCAGCGGAAATCATAACCACATCGGTCACACTTTAAAGTCTCTATCTATCTTTTTTAGTGCCACTTACGTACTTCCGGGTTAAAAAAAAAAGTGTGGGGGCCCAAATGATGACACCTTATGTAGTCCTTTCTCTGGTGCACAAAAAGTGTTGGGGCTCAAGCTCCCACGGCCCCCACGGTTCCGCCGGCCATGTATTGAACTACATGAAACAGAAAGACGTTTTTGTATCAAGTAATTCTCATATGTTCTACCTGGTGGTTTTTACAGGAGCTGTACATGATTACATCTACTGAAGTCACAGAGAACCAAGTTATGAAGTCTGTTTAGGATATACTGTCCTCTTAACTTCTTTTCCTGATTTGTTTATATATAAATGTTTAAATATTTTAAAAGATGGCTCTGATAACATTATCATCAGGCATGTGTTAAATTTGAAATCATTGTACAATGTACCACAAAACAACTTTACTGACCAGAATATGATTTTGAAGTTCTGTAAAAAATGGTGAGTAAATAGGATATTCCAAAACAGATATAGTGCAAAATTCCTTCACAAGTGGCACAGCAAATGCTGCCAGAATAAACGAAGAGCTTTCGGCAACACCTTCAAGCCAAGAATCTTTTGCATTATTTTCATTTGACCCTGCTGTATCTTCCCTGAAATAGCAATTCGAAAACTATTACCCTTGTATTTCTCCAATCTATAAGTCACACATATTTTTACAATATTTAGTTCAAATTTGCCTGTAAAGCTGGGCCTGTTAGGAACATCATTGCTTTCAGATTCTTTCATTCATGTTTGTTTTTTCCTTCTTCTTTTTTTTTTTTTACATTGACACAATATAGGAAGTGCTTCTTGATAATTAGCACTTGAGCTTGATACCATTGGACTATGTGAAACAGTTTACTTTAAATGAACAATGCAACTTAACTAACTTTTGATTACTGCTCTAGAATGCATTTGATGTTACTCAGTCTGTTGTATTGTGAGTAAGCTGTTAGAATGTTTTTCAATTATACAAGTGTATGGTGAACCCAGGAGATTTGATCTTTTAAAAAATAGTCAAGCCATGTTCTGTTACAATGCCACACTTTTTATAGTGAAGTTTTAGATTTACTCAATTAAACGCATAAACAATATTATTTCTTAGAGAGTTGAAGGTTGTGTCTTGACACCTTTGTCAGTAAAGTGTAGTGATTTACTGTACTTATACTGATACTACATTACCAAATATACTAAAAATCATACCATTATCCAATCACTCAAATTCATAATTTATCATTTATGCAGGAGAAGGAAGTGTCCGTCGTCACCGTCTGCATGAATCGATCCTGGCCATTCTTGCTACAGTACAAGCGGATCCAATTCCCTCTTCAAGTGAGGTATTAGAAGCAACAATATACAATTGTATTCTGAGTAATTATGCCTCACATTCTTTAGATCACTTGCAGATTGAGTCGTAATTGATGCGAGAGCCCACTGACTGTCAACCAATTGTTATCAATTGCAAACCTGAATATAAGAACGACCCAAGTCCAATTTTTGGCCAAATTCAGTTTGACATGGGAAACTTTAGCTTATGCATGGACTCATCTTGTGTATAAATGATAAATCCTAATTACCCCCGAAGTGCCTGAAATGAATGAGTGAAATCTTATATGAATGTAAGATTGACCCAAATCCAGGACTTGGGTCATTTTTACATTCATATTATAGCGCCCTCTCTCATCGCTTCTCTCATCTCATATAGCAGCCTATCCTGTATATGATTCAAGGAACGACCCAAGTCCATATGATTCAAAGAACGACCCAAGTCTATGATTCAAAGAACGACCCAAGCCCATCACACAAAGTGGCCTCTCCACATTTAATGTAAATGTTAATTGTCATAATAATATACGTTCTAATTTGTGTATACTGTGTACAATGTTGCCTTCCCATCACAGTTGAATAGAATATAATTGGACAAATAAAAAAGATATGAAGTTTTTTGTAAGTTTACTCGAAATGGCCTTCCATGGACTTGGGTCGTTCTTATATTCAGATACTCAATTGCATTAGGTACTTCCAAGTCAGATCCTTGTACACCTAAAATATATGGCCTTAGTCCGTTGAGGACGAGTCCCAAGTATCCACGGCCAAGTGTCTATGAGAAATATGTGTTATAGCAAAATCAGCCCGTCCTCAATGGAGTTAGAACATTATCTCTTACTCTTTGTATTGCAAGGTCGTCATGAGCAAATTTTGCTGTGAAGATTATACACATCATCATTATTATTATTTCATTAATATTTTGCAGGAGGATGAAATGGTCCCAGCTCTCTTTGATGACATGGGTGACGGCTCTTGGCTCCATGGTCCAGTGGAAGAGTCACCGGTGCGTTGTAAGGCTGAAGAGGCTGGAGTTAATAGTGCAACACCCTCAGTCATTCCTCCTGAGTCTGCTCCTATGCCACCTTCCCAGGCAACTGCAGCAAGGAAAGTGCCAACATGGGAAGACTGTCATTACTTGATCCAGGAGCAAACTTACATTCTAAGAGAAATCTCTAACAAGCTGGACATTGTCATTTCAAAACTTAAATAGAAACATGTTAGACTTGCCATTTTGTTACCTGTTTGATTCTGAAATGTTGAAATTCCTTATGTGAGGCTTGTATACAGTTTTCTTAATTCTTTGTGTGGAACATTCGCACTCCTGACTCAGTCAATGGCTTGCCATGTGTGCATATTCTGCTCAAACGCACACACATGCCTAAACCAACTGATAAATCAATGAATGCCACGGTACAATGAAAGCATTTCTCGCAATTCCATTCTTGCCACATGAAGCTTGCATTTTGTGTAGTGATTGACTTTTGAAGTTGTGTTCTCTACTAGATACGAGAGTAAATTCTAGGTTATGCCCCAGTCACATAGACATCCCGCATCACCCTGGACCACCCCGGATCTGATCCGGGAGGCCAACACAGCAACTTTTGGAGGTAAAAAACATCCGTGTGGCTGCCGTGTAGATGCCATGTTGATCCGTGTAGCTGCCGTGTTGATCCGTGTAGATGCCGTGTTTGTCCGTGTAGACGCCGCGCTCTTCCGGCCTTATCCGTGTAGCTGCCGTGTTGATACCGTGTGTACAGTCATACCAAAATCCCAGATCTACCGGGATCTCCCCGGATGTGCCCGGTGTAGTTGACGCTATTTAACCAGTACCAAAATCACTGCTGACACCCAAAGTGCTGTTACCGTGTCCAATCGAGCAAGGTTCAACAACATTGGGCTGACATAAAAACAGCAAATTAACAATGACCTTTGGTGACGACACAACTCTCTCGTTTCACGTGTCTTGAGGCTGTGAAATGCAAGCGCCCTCTACTGCCCAAGCTATGTTTTGACTAATCAGAGCTAGGCTCTCGCCTATGACGTCACTGGCATAAATTAACGTCTGCTTCATCCCGGCCCCTTAAATGTAAGACTCGACGAACATTTACTCCTTTTTTTTTCTTTTTTCTTTTTTTTTTTGGCCAAACAACAAGTATAAAATCAACTTCTGGATACACCTCTATTTTACTAATTTATGCTTGTTATCGACAATAATTAACAGATATACAAACCTTTTGTGAAATGTACATTTCACAAATGTTTCCTATCAACCAAATGTCAAACATTTCCCTTTGAAATTCTACAGCTGATATAATAAATGACCTTTCTTAGACAAATATCAACAAGGGCTCTTGTAACCACAACTCTGTTGTAATGCTAACCAAAGTTAACTTTCAGTGTACAAACTGTCTAAATTAAAACCTTTCTGATAACTGCATATGCTCAAATGCCAAAATGGCCTTTATTTGACTCATCTCATGTACAATACAAACACTGTACTTATGAATTTTAACAATTTTCTGAATTATCGATTGCTTGTCTGAAAATCCAGTTCAAACCAATGGATTTATACAAATGAATGCTTGCTAAAGATGAATTTTGCACTCTTACGTCCTTATCGTCTAAAAAAAAAACACCATTCTTGAATATCAAACAGTATTCATTTTCCAAATCATCCTTTATAAAAAGAATAATTCATTAGTCTCCATTTCATTTGAATTTTATAAAGAAAATGAGTTTCATGCATGTTTTACCAAATTCATTTTCATGAAATTTTCTGTTCTGTAGTAAAACAATTTCATGTAAAACTCCATTTTGCAAAATTCATCCTTGAGCTCTGGAAACAGTAACTCGTGTACACATGGATCATACATAAATTTCACATTTTATCTATTTTCAGCAGTTATCCAAAATACTTGAATATTCGTTTCAACCCGAATACAGTGGACCCTCGTTATAATGAACACCGATATAACGAGGTTTCATTATAACAAAGCAATTCTGGTAGTCCCAAATTACAGTTTTCTCTGAATTGCACTATCTTTGCAACCCCAATATAACAATATAACAACGACCTCAATATAACACCTCTCTGGCCCCAGGACCTCACTATAACAAGAGTTCACTGTAGTGTCAAAAAACACATGAATTTCAAATAAATGGCAAATTCATTGTCCATAGAGTTTGATGCGTTATCATTTTATGCTGAATCTCGATTTTTCAATGTCAGTGTTCAAAGTTTATATTCAGCATTTTAAATTCATTGTCATGACCTGGATACTGTCTCTGTCATTTAGATTGATAATTTGATTAAAGTTTGATGGTTGTCATTTTTCAATCTTCCAACAAATTATTGTGGCCTCTTTATGTCATCCATTACAGGTAATGAAACATTGCTGTTGCTGCTGAGTTTCCAAACTGCTTCCTCATGAAATTTCCATGCAAATTATCCACATTTCTTTAAAACAATGAGGCGGCGCTTGGCTTGCACCTCTATAAACCTTTCTAATAAATCACAAATAAATCTCCGCAAATGTAGCACATGAGGCGGCGCTTGGCTCGCACCTCTACAAAGTGCTTAATGTAATAGCTGTAAATGTTGCCACAATTATTCATGCTAATTTCTCCACTGTTTCCAGTAAACACAGCTTACTGATGGGGCGCGTGATCAATCCTGTGCTAAGCTTCACTACTGCTGAACGAACGACATTGTCCCTGCCAAAATGTGCCTCCACAACTCTCCCCATCATCCATTTGCTCCAAGGTGCATCTTCTACCACTAGCACAATATCGCCAACTGCAATATTTCTCTTTGCATTGGTCCATTTTTGCCTTTCCTGCAGGGTTGGCAAATATTCCCTGGTCCATCTTTTCCAAAATACATCTGCCATGTATTGAACTTGTTTCCACCTCCTATGGCAGAACATGTCCTTTTCATCGAAGACACCAGGTGGCAATGCACAGTTTGGCCTTAACAACAGAAGGTCATTGGGTGTTAACGGCTCGGCATCAGTCACGTCTGTTGAAACCACAGTCAATGGCCTACCATTAATGATGCCCTCAAACTTGCACATCAACGTCGCTAGGGCCTCGTCATGAAGACACTGCTGCTTCAGCAAGGCGTTCAGTACTTTGCGGACAGTCCGAATCATGCGCTCCCATGACCCTCCCATATGTGATGCAGCAGGGAGTTTAAACTTCCATTGTATCTCCTTCTGAAGAAGATGCTGATGAATAGCTTGTTGATTCCACTGTCTGATACCTTCCTTTAACTCTCTCTGTGCACCAATGAAGTTGGCCAACCAAATCATCTCAGGTCTTCCTCTCCTTGAAATGAATCGCTCGAGTGCATTTATGAATGAGTTTGTGTCCATTGAGTGTAAGACTTCTAAAATGCACTGCTCGTAGTACAAGACAGGTAAAAATGCAGCCGTACCTCTTGAGTTGACTCCTGCCTTGTTTCACATAGAATGGCCCAAAACAGTCGACTCCAACAAATGTAAAGGGAGGTTTATCTGGTGTTATCCTCTCCTTGGGTAAGTCTGACATTTTTTGCTCACTGGGTTTTGCTGACTGACCTTTACATGTAATACATTTTCTCAATACCTCACCCACAGCATTACGACCTCCTAAGATCCAGTACTTCTCCCTCATCAGAGATAAGACATACTCTCTGCCTGAGTGACCGGATTGATCATGATAGTGTCGAATGAGCAATGTTGTGACTTGGTGCTTGCTGGGTAGTATCACTGGATGCTTAATTCCTTGGGTGACTTGACTTCTCTCTAGCCGTCCTCCTACACAAATAAGACTGTGTTCTGTGAGTCTTGGATCTAGTCGTGATAAACGGCTGTCTTTCTTCACTCTATGCCGTTTGTCGCCCTCTGTAGACTGCTTCAGGAGTGCAATCTCATCCTTAAAGTGCTTACCCTGCACATAACATATTACATCTCTTTCAGCCTCTTTCATTTTCATCACTGAGATAGGTTTCTTCATGTCTGAAGGATCAAATGACACATCGTGTCCTGCTTTGAATCTCAGGAATGTTCTGACTCTGCGGAGGATTACTACTGCCTTCCTCAACTGGTACCAAGAAGAATATCTCGTCAGTAGTTCTTCCATTTTGTTTTCATCACCATCATTACATTCAGATGCCATAAAGACCTTGGCTTTATCGTCCTTGACTTCTTTGTCGTCATCTAGATTGGGGGCATTCATTTCTGGTTGCACAGGCCAACACTCTTCAGTTTCTTGAAGAAATTCTGGGCCTTCTTGCCATCTTTTGTTGGTTACCATTTTACTAGCTGACAGGCCCCTAGACAAGTCATCAGCTGGATTGCATTTAGACTCCACATGGAGCCACTGGTGTGGTTCTGAACTTCCACGAATGATGGCTACTGGTTCTGGTTGCATAAACCTCACCAGGTTTACCTGCTCGTACTTCTAATGGAGTCAATGCTTCAGGGCAGTCTTGACCAATTAACAACTCAATGTGCACTGAGGACACCTCTGGAAACTCAATTCCCTGTAAATGAGGATACAAGCGAATATCCTCATTGACTGCAATGTTCGAAGAATTGATATGAAGTTCCTTCTTGGTAAATGTACCTATCTCAATTTGATGTCCTGATGTGCATCCTTCTACACAAAGGCTAACCCTCTTACATTGTATCTGTGTATTGGCTCCACTTAATGTTGATACAGACAAGGTCTCCATAATGTCCCTCAGCACCAAGTGTGGAGGCTAATTTCTCTGAGCAGAATGAACTCGTGGATCCGCTGTCCAACAGTGCATAAGTATTAACACCAGTCTGCCCTCCTATAGCTGTCACCTTTACTGGAACAATCGGAAGAGCTACATGTCTTACGCCGGCCCCTGTGACGTTACTAGTGACTTGAATGTTTGGTACAGGAGCGTCCGAGAATGAATTCCCGCTAGATTCAGGGCCTTGGGACTGCTGAGCACCACTTGGTTTCCTTTGTTGGGTAACATTTCCTCTAGATTCAGGACTATGTGACTTCTGAGCATCAGTGCTGGAATTAGTTGATTTCCTTTGTTGCACCACATGCAGAAATTTTGTGTGCTTCATTCTACAACCTTTCACAGAATATGTGCGATTTAGACTGCACCTGCTTGAGACATGTCCTCCTTTAATACAACTGAAGCACAGACGATTCTCCGTGGCGAAATTGAATCTGTCAACAGGCTTCATGTCTTTAAATGTCTTGCATCCAAACAGATCGTGATCTTGACTACACTGTACATAATTTGCATTTGCGTGGCTGGTTGTTGGCGTTAGAATTGGTAAAGTTCACTCCATATGGTTGGGAAAATTTACTGCCATGTGTTGCTGTGCTCTTTGGTCTTGGACTGTCCCGTTTCCTGTCTACAAACAGCTCTCCATAAACTGGATCATTGATTTCCTCGGCAGCATCTGCAACAAACTTCACCACATCACTGATGCCTGGTGAACGTCCCTGATGTCGAATGTCCCTCACTTGGCGTAACCAACGGCTTCTGAGGTGATAAGGAAGTCTTTCAACGATCTTCACCATCTGATGTTGGCCTCCCATTTCATTGGTCATCTTAAGTGCCTTCAGAGTCTCAACGCAAGTTCGAAGATCATCACAGAATCTTTGCAAGCCCTTCATGTCATTGTTTCTCAGAGATGGACCCGTTGTGAGCTTTCTGACCCAGGCTTCACAAATCTTGAACTTCTTTCCAAAGCGTTCCTCCAGCAAAGACCTTGCCTTGGCATATCCTAGTTAAGGTTCCATCACAAGGCAGCTCTGAATGATCTGTTTGGGTTCACCCTCACAGCAATGGAACAGTCTCAAAAGCTTGGAGCCATCATCAAGGGATGATGATCCGATGAGGTTCTCAAAATAAAAGTGACAAATTCATAGTAACGAAGAGGGTCACCATTGAATTTGACAACTTCCACATTATTCAAACTTATTGCTTCGAGCAAACGCTGACTCTAGAGATTAATATCTGGTTGAGACTGTTCCTTAACTGGAGAACTGGATGCTAGTGGGCCTGACCCTGCTGAATAAGGGATGGTATCCTCCTGACTGTGAGATCTGACATCCTGCTGGGCAATGAGGCCAATGTCTGAATTCCTCTGACTCTGCACCCTCTGGGTGGCCTTTGGGAGGCTTGACTGTGACTGTGACTTGTGTTCTTCCTCGTAGAAGCTGGTATACGCCTCCTTCTCGGCTTTGGCGATGTCCAATTTAGTCCTAATCTCCAACTCATTTCTTTTTTGTTGAATTGTTCAATTTCAAGTTCCTGACGTAGTTTGAGAGCCTCAGTTTCTACTGCCAGGGCTGCTCGACGGGCCTTGAGTTTTGCACGCAAACGGGAACTTGAGGTAGAACTGGCTCCTGACTTGACATTGCTAGCAGAATCTTCGGGCTTGATGCTACTGGCCGAATCCTCAGACTTGATGCTGCCAGCCGATTTCCCATGCTTGGTGTCCTGTATTGAGCCGACAGCACTCATGACGGTAGACAGCTTGAGTTGACGGAACCAAACAAAAGTCCAGACCGCTGTTGTTGAACTAATGTAGTTGACGCTATTTAACCAGGTCCAAAATCACTGCTGACACCCAAAGTGCTGTTACCGTTTCCAATCGAGCAAGGTTCAACAACATTGGGCTGACGTAAAAACAGCAAATTAACAATGACTTTTGGTGACGACACAACTCTCTCGTTTCACGTGTCTTGAGGCTGCGAAATGCAAGCGCCCCCTACTGCCCAAGCTATGTTTTGACTAATCAGAGCTAGGCTCTCGCCTATGACGTCACTGGCATAAATTAACGTCTGCTTCACCCGGATTTCCCCGGATCACCATGTAGATCCTTGAGCATCCGTGTTTATATGTGACTGGGGCTTTACGGTCACTGTTTTGTGTGCAAATTTCTTGCCTCTACAATAATGCAGCTACTGGTTGTTTGAAAGAAAAACAGTGCATAGTCCAATTTACATCAAGCAAAGTTTGGTATTTTTTGTACAACTTTGCTCATTACATGCCATGGGTAACAAAAATTCATAAAAGTTACATAGATTTGATTAACAGAATGCTTTTAACAAAATGTTTTCCTAAAGCGTGATTACATGTATATTGCTGTCTGAGAATACTGTGGCACACAGGACCGGTGGTGAACACCATGGCACTTAAAAAGTTAATGACATTTATTATGACTTGATTTATTTCCTAACAAGCGTTATTTAAAGTTGATAACATATAATAATTATAAGGAAAGAACAAAACCAATTCTAGCTGATATTAGCATTAGTGTTCAAGTAATTATGTAGTTCAATTAGAACTGTTTCACTAAATGTCCTAGGAAGTAGATTTGTACCTTTATGTCCGCTTCGGTAAAGAAGTTGTTAATCTTGGCACCTCTTACTGCAATACTACATGGTAGCAGCAGCACCATCTTTAGTCCTTCAGTGTGGGAAGTCAGGATGACTTCAACTTTTGACAGACTTGTTAGGTCGGATGATTTTGAATAACGATTGGCACAGGCAAGAAAGATAACTGCATAGAGTTGTGATTAATTCTTAATTTGTTTCATACATAAGTTTATTTAATGTAACATTAATGTCATGGGGATGTTACCACAACCAAAATAAGTCATAATTAACAATCAGTGAACTGCTACAGATATGTCACTGCATTTTACACACGAACAACACTTCAGATAGCAATGCTTCTTAGCCCGTTTAGGACGGACTGATTTTGCTACAACACGCATTTCCCATAGAAACCTGCCCAAGTATACTCGGGACTCGTCCTCAACGGGTTAAAAGATGATTTTAGTGAAAAGAGTGTATCTATTGTAGTACATGTAGTATTTATTTCTCTAAATCTTACAATATTTGCTGATTTATTCCCAAGTTATGAAAGTGGATGCTTTAAAGTGTAGAAATTGTACAATGCAGAGGTTGCATGTGTGTATGTATAAAACTAAGCTTAGAATTTGCTTGCTGGTGTGCATTTTCCAACAGGCAAATGTCGTCGGCCTCATGCCAAAAGGGCCGTAACACCATAGACTTTGTACACTGTTAGGGCCCTTTTGGCATGAGGCCGACGATGTATTCATTGTTGGTACAGTGGTTTCTAAGAAGTTTTCAGTGTGTGTAATTTCAATGATGTAGTTTTGATAATCTTGTACAGTTTGAATAGTAACCTCCGTGTCTATTGACCTTGCAGTTGCTAACTGATATGATGCATTATGTAGCACGCCTCAATCGTTGTACGTGCTGTAGCTGGATTTAGAATTTCAGTAAGGAGGTACTGGGTACTCTCAGCAAGAGATACTAAGCGAGTACATCCCCGGCCTTAGTCCATGGCAGGTGAACATACCAATAGAGATTCGTGAAATGCCCATTGAGCATTCCAATCCACTCTCTCGTGCACTAGTGAGCTCTGTTTTGGAAAACTGTAAATATGTTCTGCACTTGTGACCACCAATTTTAAATCCCACAAAAAGTCACAGATTAGGATTCTTTAATGGATTGCATTTTTCCCCCTTGGATTTTTTTCCATTTTCTCTAATAAACTGTGGGTATTAGACGAAGTGGGCATATCCCATCTGGAAATAGACCAACTGGTAATGAGACTAAGTGGCAATTGGACTTTACGGTCAGTGGAAGAACTTTAGACCATGTGGGTTGAAATTAAATGGCTACTAGACAAAGTGGGATGAAACCTAGTGATAGATCACTGCTCACAATGTCCAGTACATTCTGATCACTTTTAGCCGTGGTTTCAGCATAATTCTAGTTTATTGACCTACAGTTAGGGTGTTTCAATGCAATACATGTACAGCATTACTTTTGTAACATATATGTAGGTCTATGCTGTATTGTTTGTGTTGTAAGCGGAGAGATGATTTTGTTCTTATATTTTTGTGGTTGTTAACCATATTTCAAATTACTCTGAGGGACAGTGTATTTTAATTAAGGAAAAACTTTAACATGTCCATGTTTTGTTCAATTCACATGATACAACTCATGACAGACAGTGTTGTAGAGAATGTTTCCCAGTCATCTTCAGTGATAGTCTGAGTGTACATACATGGTGCAGTGTATATACAGTAATGTTCTTACCCATTGAACCGCCATTTTGCTTCAGTTTGTCTCTCTGTCTGTCTGTCTGTCTGTTCATTTCCCATCTGAGAAGATGGCTGGATAGCCCGTATTCAGCTATGCTAAGCTGGTCTTACATGGGGTCCATTTGGATGTGAGGGATGCGAGGCGGTACCAGTTCACCGGGTTAAACATCATCTGAAGCGCTTTGCGATGAATGAGTGAATCCACTCCCTCCCCTCACAACATGCTAAACATGTACATGTATTGATAAGTAGTTTGAGCTAGAGTACTTGTCGACAGTTTTTAAAAGTTGGATAGAATTTGATATGTATATATAATTATATAGTATATTATCATATATATATATATATAATATATATATATATATATATATATATATATATATATATATATATATATATATTGCATATACACTAGTCTGTGCGTGTGTGTGTGTGTGTGTGTGTGTGTACACATGACACGCTAGGCTATTGCATGTTTGTTTTGAGTACATCAATTTAAGATCCTCTCATTTGTTACGCACACCATGCACTCACAAATCAGATATCAATACGCATTCATTTATTGATTGCCTTTGATACATTCTAATTTATTTCAGTATCTCCTCTTTTCTGAGGAGCAGCAAAAATAGAGAATAATGAATCAACAAAAAATATAGAAACACTATTGTCTCCGTGTGTAAAGCCGCATGTAACCAATACAGTTTAGAAAATCACCGGTGAATCTACAAGTTTCCTAATAAAACGGCAACTGCAGGAGAAATTTATAGAGTAAAAATCCAAATGTTAGAAATTTAATTCAAATCGGACACAAGATGCAGTTTCAGATCTTTTCTTTTTTGTTTACATTGTGATCCCCACAGCCCTGTCAATGCAGGTTATTGTATAATCAATCGTGAATCAATTAACGTCCTAGACTGAAGTTACATGTATATAAATCCAAGTTTTTACTCGATAATAACATATTGGAGAAAACTTTGTAAATGATTTTCAAGCATGGTCTTTGAAATTATTACCCAAACATGTTATGATAAATGACGAGAATCAATTGTTGCTGAATAAATTCACCAAGTTCTATAGAACTCCACTTTATTGACAATTGCGACTTGTAATTAGAAGTCACACATAAACCACAATAGTAAAATTATCAAGGAATAGACCCTATACTTGAATTTCAAATAAACTTTATTATTTTCCGCCAATTACTCCACTGAATGTGTATTTTCTCATACTTTTCTCATTGCTTTCATTTCTCCACAACTGAATTGCAGTACAATGTATTTTTGCACTGGGAATACTGTGGGAAAACCCTATCAGACGAACCCCTCATTATAACAAACAACAACAAGACAAATTAAAAAAGTGTTATTCGACTTATTAATCTCCCCCACACATTGCGGGGCTTGGCCGCGGCTTGGCCGCAGCCGAGCCCGCCTTCATTTCAGTGTAACGTGCAAAAGGCCAAATGCGGGGCCAAAATTGGCCGCGCATTTGGCCACGCTCTGGAGGTGGGCTCGGCCGCTGCCGAGCAGCGGCCGAGCCCGGGCTTTTCTCAGTGTAAACACAAACTGGGCCAGATGCGCGACCAATTTTAGTCTGGCTTCCAGACCCTCTGCCGTACTTTTTCGCTATTCAGGATATTAATCCCTTCAACGTCGAAAACTAGCATAGTTTAAGGTGGTTTTGTCCTGCAAAGGATTTTTCCTTCGGCATAGGCATTTGCCCGAACGGCGACTTCGTCGCCACGGAATCCAGTTGGAAAAGGGTCTGAAAACCAGGCTATACCATATTGCGTTTGTTTACAAGCAGAGCGCCACTACGACAAAATATTGAAAGGTTTGAATTAAAAAGCGCGGCCGAGCCCGCCTTCATTTCAGTGTAAACGCGCAAAAGGCCAAATGCGGGGCCAAAATTGGCCGCGCAATTTGCCACGGTCTGGAGGTGGTCTCGGCCGCGGCTTGGCCGCGGCCGAGCCCTGGCTTTACTCAGTGTAAACGCAAACTGGGCCAAATGCGCGACCAATTTTAGCCTGGCTTCCAGACCCTCTGCCCTTACTATTCCTCGCACGGAATCCAGTCGGCAATGGGTCTGAAAACCAGACTATGCCTATACCAAATTGCGTTTGTTTACAAGCAGAGCGCGACTACGACAAAATATTGAAAGATTTGAATTTAAAGCCCGGGCCGAGCCCAGCAGTGTAGACGAACAAAATTGCGGGGCTCGGCCGCGGCTCGGCCCAGCCCCGCACTGTAAACGGGGTCCAAGATTTATCGTTTTGCAAGAACAAGATCTTTATTATTCGATAAATGTTTAGAATCACTGAATATTTACGTAGGAGGCCTACCGATACCCTTATACTTGGCGCATTCAAGCTGTCACATGCAGAAGTTTCTACGTCGTGATAATATTCTCGTATATTTTATAGTCTATATTTACTGCGGAGTTTAGTACGATTTTTGAGTAAAAGGATGTCACCAGGCCTTATCAAAAGATTATGTCAGGATAGGAAATGAATGCCTGTATGTGTGTGAATGGGTATCATCATGTATGTGTGTGTGGGGGGGGGGGGGGGGGGGGGGAGGCGTTGCCAAGTATTGACAAAATAATGTCACTCTTTCAGAGCTACCAAGTCTCACGCATTGTGAGTGAGACTCAAGCATTTAGGGTCTGTCTCACGATCTCACGCATGACACCCATTTTTCTCACGCATTGGGAGCATAGCTTAAAGGATTAAAGTGAGAGTTGCAATTGAAGGCATATTTCCCTTTTGTCTTTCAAAATAAGTAAAAAAATAGTCACTTAAGTATGCACCAGCTTGCACCATTAAGAGCTAAAGATTGAAAAAGCTCCCTACCATGGGAGGGCGGATACCCCCCTCCCAATCCCCTCCCCTCGCTCAGTCGCTTCGCTCCCTCGCTCATGTACATGCGCGCGCGCCGAGATGCTGAGTCATGAAAATCTCACTCATAAAAATATTTTGAACTTGGCATCTATGCTCTTTCTTAATTACAATTATTGTCGCATGGACCTCGCTTGAACCCCCGCCCCGCCAAGAAAATGATAATAATGATAAAAATCACACATACTGTAGTACGCTAATACACACACTCGCCGTCTATACTTATTTTGTGTGAATTTGAGAATGATAGCAATAAATAAATAAAATCAAGAGAAAAGGGCAATGAGTAGTTCACCACGTCAAACACTCTATTCATAGAAAAAATATTGTGAGAGAGTCATGTTACAGATGAAAGACAAAGGTATTCATTTTCGCTTCCTTTATACAAGCGTATACATGCGCTAGATCGTTGAATATAAAAAAAAAAGTCATTCATGTAAAGCATGTAAAATTATAGCTTTCTATTTCAGATAGCGATCAAATCAAAGGTTGCGAGTTTTCTTGCAACATTTCCAGCCCGACGGGATATAAATTAAGATAAATTAATTGAAATTGGCCATAGGCCTATTAACTCGTCAATATCTCTATTTCGCAAGAATAGTTATAGATAGAGAATTTCTTTCTCCAGTTGAACTAGTGCAGAATAGAGATACCCAAGCTAGTGACTCTTCAGATGTGTTGTAAACCCTATACGCTACAATCATGGTTCTACAACGAAAAAAGCTCCATGCTACAGTGAAGTAACATTGATTGCTCATGACAATTGAAAGAGGCCACTGAAATGTTATCCGATTAAAATGATTTTGTATTATGTTTCTCATTACTAGTATATTGGCGGAAAACCGCTCAATGCTCAATCAGTCTGTTGTCAATCACTCATCATGTAATTTCCAATGCTCTAACAGTTGATAACCATGCATATGGTGACATTTCGCCGCCTCTTTCTGCCGGAGGGATTACGTGACTGCGCGTTTATAACCGTCGATCATAGTTAAAAATTAATGATAGCAAGAACATCCATCGTAATACTATGTAATCCTCCGCGTTGTTTTCGCGCTCTCCTATACTTCAAGCTACATGTACGTCTGTGTTATAACTGGGCCGTTGCCTGCCAGGGCGGTTGTCAGGACGACGGGGTTTCCGCACAGATTCGCCTCCTCGAACAGATGCTGCATCAGTGACACCGTTCTGTAGAGAATCAGCGGCAGAAGCATCTAAGGCCCTGTTGGATAATATGGATATTTAAAAGTGAGCTTTATAATTTCATCGTATGAATAGATGAATCGAGTCGGACAGACACTCGTGTTTACGCACTGATGATATTACCATCTGTACATAGTTTAATGATAAAAAGATTTAGGCACATAATATATATCATGTGTGTATAGGTTCTGTATACTGCAACTACTAATTAATGCTACTAGCAATGATATTACTAATCAATGTTATTACTGATTAATGCTGCTAGGTATATACATGTGTGTGTGTGTGTGTGTGTGTGTGATGAAAATCAGAATTAAAGCAATGATACCAGGAAAACAGTGGCGGATCGAGGCGGGGCGCATCGGGCACGCCCCCCCCCCCCCCCCCCCCCTCACACACACACACACACGCACACTCCTCCTTAATTTTTGTCAAAACAAAAGAAATATCTCCGACAGTTGTCTGATGTTTGAGCATGAGGTTAGTTAACATTCACTGTCAATAATGTCGATGAGCCGATATAATAATCATAATCACATGTCTGGCGGTAAGAGGAATCAAATCAACAAAGGGGGAGCAGCTTATACTTACTTTTTGGGAGTTCCTTTGATAGCATTGGATAATAGAAAAGAAAAGAACAGATGATATATAGTGTTTGCTACATTTTATACCAGCATCTCAATGAGCGCGGAGCATTGAATAGACAGTATACTGCATCCCTTTGCGTGTCACATCATAATAATCTCTCCATAGGAATGCGTGTGAAATTTGGGCATACTTGATTCACTGGCGCAAAAAGTGTTACTTCATACATCCTAGTCGGTGCACCACGTTTGGAAAGCAGCAGCTATTCAGCAGTTAGAGTATTGCCGTAGTAAATGATACATTAAGTTATGATCTGAATCAAAAAGAGTTACATCAGTGTTTTCGTTTTTCAGCAGCTTACCAAAAGCATACGACTTATAGGGATTGCGATGGTTAATTCTGACAGATATACACCCTCTTTCTATATTAAACCTCGAGTATTGCAAGCATAAAATGGAATGAAGTGCAAGTATTGTTTAAAACAGCATTTAAAGATTGATTTTATTGTGTTTAAAGTTGGTTTTCTCCGTTTCCAACAATGAAGTATCATGTGAAAGTGGCATGAATAAAAAGTCAACAGGAGCGTAGATACTTCGGCATAATCATGATCAACAGTAAACGAGTAAACCAAGACCAAAGTTAATGTGATCACGCCTAGATATTATCGTCTTTACCCATGTGCTTGGCGGGAAGTTTTAATTGGCTAAACGTCTTTAATCTTATTCTACACACCTTCAATGATGACACGGAACGTGTTCCCGTTCAAGTTGCGATCGAACGATTCACCGAGCGAGCTGCCGGAATCGTCCGAAAGAATGCCGGGGTCCTCTTCGTCTAGATTCGACTGCAGGATTGGATTGTAATAATAATAATAATAATAATAATAATAATAATAATAATAATAATAATAATTATTATTATTATTATTATTATTATTATTATTATTATTATTATAATGATAATTATTATTATAATAGATATAATGATAATAATAATAATAATAATAATAATAATAGATATAATGATAATGATGATTATTATTATAATAGATATAATGATAATAATAATAGTAATAATAATAATAATAATAATAACCCTAAAGTTAAGAGAAATATGTAGGGGTCATTGTCCTACCCTTTATCGAGCTGCATTTTAACACTCCAGACCTGTCATGCCTGTGCCACGTAATGCTAGAGAACAGAGTTCCCGTTGGTGAAAAGGGCCGACTTACTCTCTCTAAAAAAAAAAAAGATCGAGTGAAAATATTCACTCTTAAAGGAGTGAATATAAAAAAGAGTGAATTTAGAGTGAAATTGGAGTAAATTTTGGGTGAAAATGTTCCTTTTCACTCATTTTGGAGTGACCTCAGGGATCACTCAAAGATTTAGGAGTGATCTCTGAGGTCACTCCAAAACGAGTGAAAATGGAAATTTTCACTCAAAATTCACTCCAATTTCACTCTAAATTCACTGTTTTTTTTTGTATTCACTCCTTTAAGAGTGAACATTTTCACTCGATTTTTTTTAGAGAGTACTCTCTCGTAGACTGGATATATCATACTCGTGCATGTTTAAAATGTATGTATATATTTCTGCTTCTTTTACAAGCAGTAAAGAATTTACTACCAGCAAAAAGTAATATGCATATTCCCACTGGAATGGTTTCTCCTGCATTTAGTTCATCCTCAAAAAACAAGATGTAATTGATATCTGACCGGACTCTCGCGTTTCGCCCATGATGACAAACAAATAGTCTGCATACCCTTTAGTCTATTGTTTTATATCCATATTGACCTTTTTTTTCATTTTCCATCAGTTCAATATAACTTGATTTGATTTGATTTCTGGATTGTTCACAAAGTCAATATGACGGAACGAGCGATTCTACAAAAATAGTCATGCATTCGACAATATACGTTATACGTATACCAATCATTACACGATCAAATGGAAAATCGTGGATTTTACCAGTTTTATTCTATATGTTTCCGATGTGGATTAAGGAGTAACTTCAGAACGTCACCTATCAAATGAGGTCTAGACGATATTTTTTCCCAAAAATTTGTTTTCAAATCTTGATGGCTTACAGACTAGTCTTGTGATGAAACTTAACAGCAATTCAAAGTGTCGAAATGAAAGCACAACTAGTTAGCAGAGCACAGTGCATCATTGCTTCGGTATATCAGTGTGGAAGTGGTTATCATAATTATCACTTTACCATTATTTGACAGCATTATTATATCGGATTCTATCGGCATAACTTCCACAACGCTGTTTTCTAAATACAGTGTATGTGCACCAACCGCTCTGGAACAACTTACCACATGGAGGTCCGCAGCGCCGGCAGGGGTGCTGTACATTTCATAGTACCTTTCGATGCTGGAAGGCCCTCTCCTGCAAACCTCGATGGGTGGGTATACCAGAGGGTTGCCGTCCAAGTTTGAGGAGTGGCTGTGCTCAGCCCAGTCCAGCTTCAACAGGCGACCGATGCCTCGTGGCAGAGTGGTCAGACGGTTCATACCTAGCCAGAGATTGCGCAAGTTCGAGCATTTGCCTATTGACTCGGGGAGTTCCTCAAGGAGATTGTACAGCATCAACAGCGCCTCCAAGTTTGAGAGTTCGCCAATGCGATCTGATACTTTGAGGATCTTGTTATCACTTACGTCTATGAATTCGAGCTGCTTCAAGTCAAAGACGGCTTCTGGGATCTCCTCGTAGTAGTTGTTAGCCAGGTGCAAACTCTTCAGCTGCTGGAGTTCCCTGAAGTCACCAGGAAGGGTTGTTAGGAGGTTGTTGCTTAGCACCAATCTCTCTAGCTGCACCAGCTGACAGACTGACGCATGCAGCTCGGTCAGTTCGTTGGTGTCCAGACACAGCACGCGGAGGTTGACCAATCGCTGGATGTCACGGGGCACAGAGTGGAGCCGGAAGAACAAACATGACTTCCGGTCGGGACTAAGAGCGAGATACTCGAGGTCGGTCAGTTCAAACAGTTCCCGCGGGAGGTCTTCCAATTCCCGGCCTCCGAGTTTCAACCGTTTCAGGCCGAACGCCGGATCATGGTCCACTAGAAGTCGTAGCTTGGTTGATGACGCGCCATACCCCAAGCTCCTCTTGTTTCGAGGAGTTGAAAAGTTGGACATATCGTTCTCTAAAGACTGTATTAAGATAGTGAGACAATACGAACAAAGAAATAATTAGAAGACATAAATCAAAATGCCAGTGTTTCTATCAAGGATTATTCCAGATTTACATCCACGTCAATGCATGTATTTGGCATGTATTGTATACGACCGCAGAGTAATACACAGACAATACTCCTATAGATTCGGAGAACCTGCATCGAACGACGTATTGTAACGACAGAATATCACGAACAAAACGAAGCCATTTCAAAGCTTGAATAAAGCAAAGTCCATGATATCCACATTACCCTCGAGCATTGAAAACAGACAATGACTGTGATGTCACTCCAGATGAGGAGAGCATTAGTGTTCAGTAAACTTTACATAGCATGATTTGCTAACTTTTTAGACAGTTAAGCTTAACAGGGAGTCAATTAATATCCGTTTCACATCAGGGTCTCTTTCGTACTTTAGATGTTACGGTAGCAAATACTCTTTCTTTAATGGCAACTTAACATAGAATCAACAGCCAGTCAGGGAGCTGATTCGTGTCATTACCATGACAATTGCCATTCCAGCAAGATTCGCTATCATGATATATTATATCCGAGGGTTCTTATTCAAACCCGACCCCATTGAACAGCCCTTGAACTTTTGCTGAAGGCGTGCATGGTGGTAGCAGCAGCGAGACGGTTTGAAAGAAATAAGAAAAACAATGTGTTTGTTTGTTAGTTTGTTTGTTTGTTTGTTTGTTTTTTGTTTGTAGTTGATTCTTTTTAGGGGAAGGAATACTTTAATTACACCCTGAATTTTGCATGTCGTTGATTTCAATTGAATTGACATTTCTATCCTACACGTTCTGAGACGGTACATCCTGTCAGTGATTTTCTCCGTTTATTTGTTTGTCTATTAAAGGAATACCCATGCATAATAACTACGGTAATAATTTATATACTGTAGAACAGTTAGGTCCCTGTGGTACAGTGGATAAGACTCTTGACCTTGAAACAGAAGTCCCGAGTTTGAATCTCGCCAAGTGCTTACGTCCTTGGACAAGATGAGAGAGAGAAAAAAAAAGTGTAAGAAATCGGTATCATTCGTGCCCCTGCAATTGGTATAAAAGTTCTTTAACACCGAAGAGGCTACAATAAGATAATTATCGTTATCATTATTATCTCTGTCTATAATAGATTTATACTTAAGGGAACATTAATGAACATTTTCTGAACATGGCAATCCAATGTTTGACCTATTATGTAGTATCAACAAGCATTTATCAAACAAACGTACGTGGTAACGGCACTGTGCAATTGTATGAAATAACAAACAATTGATATGAAGTAGACAGTGTTATATGTATAAAAAAGAGAGATAATCCCTTCATATGGCACACGCACACACGTTTGTCATAAACACAATTAGAATATACATACAAACACAAAATCATGCATGATATACATACATTATACATACATACATACATACATACATACATATAGGGTACGAACGTTCTATATCTGTATTATAATTGTAGAGAAACCCAAACATGCACTCACTTCTTAAGTCCAAAGTACATTCACAGAAGAAAACAGTAATAATGATCACAAAATCAATTTATCCTGTATCATTTTGAGAACCCCCTCGCCCTTCTATTTTTGTTTCTGCGTAGAAGCATAATAGACACCGACCTCGCCAGTAAAATTGCATGATAACCAAAATCTGAAGTTTAATCTCAGCTAACTACCAGTTCCTGTCTGTTTCATATAACTTTACAGCACTTTCCCCTCATATACATTCAGGATATCCGTGCTCAGGTAGTAACATGCGAACCATGATATCACCTAGCAAGCAGCACCCGTAATGACTTCAATCGTTTACCTTCACTGTGATTAGAACATGAACGGGCGAGTTCCCCGACCGTAACGAGTTGCCGACGGGCTGAAATCACGCAGACATCTCACTTCCCGCATCGCACGATGAATGATCGCTCCAGAATTCCTTCTGCCGACCGTGCCCCGGTGTTTTATCCTCTGCTTGGCCTATAGTATAACGGATCTCATGAATGCAATCTACCTCCAGGCAAAAACATTAATTCGCAATCTTGAATACCCTAGTCAAAACAGCACAGTGTGTGATTAAGCTTCAATAAATCTGCGTCGCACCATTACTACGGATTGAACAGTTCATTTCATTTATCGACATGGGAACAGTCGTCACGGGGAGAAGAAACGCTGTGGCAATAATGAATCCTTTCAGTCGAAGCAAACAACTTTCAAAGGATTCAGAAAGCAGGCAGTATTTTCCGATCCGAGCTTGGCAGTCATCTACATGTGATATAATATATAATTCATTGAGTTACTGTGTAATTATCCGAGCCAGACCGTGCCCTGTTCTCCTGATCACTGTAATTCCTCGCTCTGGCTATAGTTGAATAACATCCAACCCATGCCGCGGCGTCGCGTTTCCTTGGCAACCATCGACTTGACAGTGACTGGCCGTTTAATTATAGCTCGCATAACATTGATGGAGTCGATTCTCTTTCCCTATAACGTCTCATCCATGCATTCATGCGTTCACTTTGAGTTTTTGCCATATAGCCTTTCCCGTTGTGTTTGGACACCAGCCGACTCGAACGCTGTGCTTTTGTTCGGGCACTGAGTAAACAATAGCTGAGGCAACCGGCGCGGGGAATTCATGCGCAAATTAGGATTACTTATTTACCCAAACCTTTCATCTCCCCTCCCCCCCCCCCCCCTCCACCCCGTCTCTTCTCTCTTTCCTCAATTCGTGTTTTATCAATTTTTCTGATCTTTCATTCCATTTTCATTTCAATCTCGTCTATCGATCCCTGTCTCCTGGGCTCTCCCTCTCTCTACCTAGCTATATCTGACGTATATTCTCTATTATCCTAATACGAGTTCCGTCTACCAGTCTATGTCTTGTCTGTTCTCCTTTTCTATCTCTTCATTGAACTATCCCCTCCTAAACACACTAACACACAATAACAACTCAATATACAGCCTCAAGATACTCAGGTCATGTTGAATATTTCGAATAACATTTCCAAAAAAAAAAAAAATCTGAAGTACATTGTGATACATGTATATATGCCTACGCAATAGCATCATTAAACCAAACAGAAACAATCATATCGGGGAGGAGCAATGTGGCTAATGCTACAATAATCATGATGTTACCGCGAAAGAGTATCGTGATGTATATTTCATTAAGACAAAAAGAAACAACGAACCGAGCAAATATATGATATATATATATATATATATATATACATATATTGATATCTCTTCCATGTTATCGTGCCTTTACACAGTGATTCTTGATAAAATATTATTCAGGTCATGCGTGAACCCATGCTGTTTTCAGTTATCAAAGAGGGAAGGAGCTTAATTCCCACACTTTGTACAGCATGTTTATTTTAGGATAAAAAATAAACACATTGCTTAGCCCGGACTTTACCCTGATGTGTGTTATGCAAATAGGTTGATTTCCAATCTACTAACGGCCTAGCAACTGTTTAAGGTCCGCCTCACGCACACGCACACACACACACACACACACACACACTCTCTCTCTCTCTCTCTCTCTCTCTCCCTCTCTCTCTCTCACACACACACGCACGCACACACACGCACATAGTAACAGGCCACCAATGACCAAGCACGCATACCCGAACACCCCATGTGACAGATTATAATTAACGAGAAATAGGCCTACAGACACATTTTATCATAATGCGTCTTTAGAAAAAAAAATCGCACAGAATATTACACCATATCCTCTTCGTCATTAATTTATGAAATGAGGGGAAAGGTAGAATTATGCAGCAAGCAAGACACCAAGGAGAAAATAAGCAGAAGATGTCCGATAACCCATCTCATCAGCCTGTCTTTCAGCCAAGTCCTTATCGAGCAAGGAGGTGATCACAAGTGCAGCCACCTTAATCCATTAGGAAGAATCTAGAGATCTGAACAGTTCCGAGGCAGGTGCAGACAAACTCAACCCTTTATCTTCTACACCTCTTTCCCTCCCTCCTCCCTCTCCCTCCCTCTCTCTCTGTCCCTCCCCTCCTCCCCTCTTTCTTTCCCCTTCATTCCTTCCCCCTCTCTCTTTCCATCTTCCCCTCATTTTCCCTCCTTTCCTGTTCGCTCTCTTTCTCTTCACCCTGACTGTCCGATCTTCACCATTCTTTCTTTTCTTTCCCGTTTTTAGGGAACCCATATTAGTTATAAGATTATTACTGCGCCACTCCTTTTGCACGGGTTTCCCTTTAATTTTGATGATTTTGCTATTAAAATCCGCTCTTATTGTCATTAAGTACCTCAGCGTGTTTGGTACTTAACTCTGCAGAAATGATGTCTAGCACAGTTGTACATTACTGAGCATGCAAAAGCGAGGTTGCCTATATTACTTAATGCAACTTTACGGAAATTCTTTCTCAGTTTAATCTTTCTTCAACTGGCACTGGAGGCTATTGTATAGGCAATTATTATATAGAAATGGGCATATTATGATTTTTTTTCTCAGTGTTGTAGTCATATTTTGATGCAAAAAAAAAAATAGCGGATTGAGTACGAATAGGTACAACAAAGCAGACAGATATACATTAACTTACACATACACACACATACATCGTTTATGTATTGAAGAGTTTGAATGCAAAAAACGGACAATAATGATATTTTCTTTGTTTTTATAGAGGTCGTCGTCAAAAAAAAAGAAGAAAATTGTACTTTTATCTTTTCAATTAGGCCTACATTTCACTCGTTGTGTAAAAGATTCTTTATCAAGATGTTATCAGAATAATTACATACACTTTGATTATTTTCTTTGTTGAACAGGAAACCTTCAATCTCAAATATCGCAAGTTTCTTTCCCTCTCTGTCTCCCGAAATTCGTCTGTCAGTCAGTTTGTTTGTCTCTTAGTTGTTTTATCTTTTGCCTTCTTTACATTTCCTCGTAGGTTTTGTCTTCCATTTGGGAGAATTTATTAATTCTGACAGTTTTTGCTGTTAATTCCACTGTTTTATTCTTTCTTCTCCGTATAGTTTTAGGGTCAGAAGAAGGATAGGAAATTTGAAAAAAAAAGAAAGAAACTTGGCAGCTGTGAAAAATTCTAAAATGTCTCCTCCTCGTTGTCATAACAACCATTGTACGATTAATGCTCTCACATAGAGTGATACACACAAAAGCAACTCACTTCTGAACGGCAGGCAGATCGCATACCCTGTAAGGTTACTGAGAGAGTGCCGCAGACGTGTATCGTAGCAACTCATATACCATGTACTCCAAGGTGTGTGCCCATGGAGACTGAGGCTCTTGGGAATTGAATTTCGAATGAGGGCGCTCTTATTATTTGACTGAATATTGCCAAGTGTATCTGTATAATCATGATCTTATAAAGTAGAAGTGACTAGTAGGTAAAAAAACACGACGTCGGAGGCCCGACAGTAAAAGTGAATGTTATTTTGAATGCTCAGACTTGGTCCAACTGTCAAATGTAATCTTTTAGATTTCTCCGTGCTTATATCATTGTCCTCATGTATTTTTTCTTCATATTTTTCTGAACTTTGCGTATAGTATTATTGTTGTAAAATTGTGTCAAGCAAAACTGATTTCAATTCCCGTCTTTCTACATCTCCTAATAAACATATCTTGCCTGAAATGGTCCGTTTTGTCAGGTGACAATAATGATAATTTTGTTCTTGTTTTATTACACAAAGTGATACAAGGTACGTAGCGTATTGAAATATTATAATAGTCAAAATTCATATTGAAGACATTCGTGTAACAAATCACGCAATATTATCATGTAGATCCTATACACGATTAGAAAAATGACTTATTAGTCTGTCTGTGGGGCCATGATTACAGGAGGATATATATAGGGACATCAGTACCGCATTCCTCGTTTACATTCTCTTTAATACGTATTCTTTTTATTTTTAAGATAATAAAGCAGCAAAAAACGAAAATAATGATAATGATGATGATGACGAGCGAGTCCAACATCACTACAACCACAATCATAGCAACGGCATTGATTTTAATTGCAAGAGTTCTAATCGGAGAATAATGCAATTTGATCAGTTAGATTTTATTATGCCTGAAAAGCATACCCGCAGAGAACTCAAGAAAGGAGTGGATTATGCAAGCGATATTGAAAATGAGTTTGTAGAAGACAAGGTGCGAATGAGAAAACAAACAAACAAACAAACGCAGATATACAAAAGCAAAAATCCGAAAGATTTACAGAATGTTTAGGAAGAGTCAAACAGCTAGATAGACAAACAATCAGACAGACAGACAGACAGACGAAGAGTGAGGGAGGGTCAGGAAGAGGAAGGAGTAAGTAGAGAGGAAACTTATCGAATATTTCGATCTTTAAGTGATGACGAAGTTATAATCTTCGATAGAGATCAGCTCCCCTGCTCTGCACAAACTTGCGAAGAGTTGACAGATTGGATAATCGTCAAAATGGCAAGAAAACACCCCGGGGCAAACAAAATGAGATAAAATAAATTTCAAAACAGAGTAGAAATGGCGACAATATCAAATTCAGTAAGGGGTGGGAATTACAGTATCACGATGGTGACAAGTTACATAGCGAACTGACTAATCTCATATGCCCAATTTACCAACTGATCCATTTTCCCTTCACATCCTGAGAAAGCATTAAACAAAATGTTATGGAAATGAATATGTATTCAGGTATCTGAGAGACCCATACAGAGACGATATTAATCATTTATCATATCATTTACTATTAAAGGCGGTTGAGACTATATGATGCATAACTGATTCATAAAATATTGATACCGCTATTATTATTTTGATTTTACAAATCAATTCAATCATTTCATTTCATCCACTTCGCATATCGGTTTACGTTATTATTTATCTGAACACATATTTTGACTTTGTCAGCATTGTTAACAAACAAACAAAAAATACAGACAAAATACGACGGCAGACATACAAACTATTCGTGATGGCATTTGGTTAAAATCGAAATCACGGATAAGATAGTGAACTGAATGTTATGGAGATATATGACGTTTACGCAAAAGCAAATTTATGTATAGTTGTATGTGTGTATAATGTTTGTATAGTTGTAAAAGCCTCGAAAAATCAATGGTTGTGTATGGGGGAGGAAAGCGGATAAAAAAAAGTTTAGATCATATCAAATAATGATAACAAGTAAAGAATATGATTAATATTTTATAATGTGACGAGTTTGATCGCAAATCGATTGAACTTCATCCTTGTGAATTTGAAATACTTGCATTTAAACCCGGTATAAATGATAGATAATAGTAATATGATAAGAAGTTTTTCGTCATAACCACAAGTCAAGAACGTTCCTTGTTATGTACGCAACAAGACTAGCGAGGTATTATTAGAAAGGTTTTATTTGCTCTATCAGATGTTAAACTTACTATAAAATGTTTTAAAATGGGGCTTAGCCCGTTTTGTCATCATAAGATAAAAGGAATGCCACAACTTTGACGTACTTTCCATATGAAGAGTTTGTTCGCAAAAACCGATAAGTCCATATTTGCCAAAAGAAGATATTTGCGATTAAAGGTCAAGAAAAATAAAGAGAATGATAAGAAAATTTTGCTTCTTTCGACCATAACTTTCAAAATGTACCTTTTTATGTAGTGACCAATATATCATTTAAAAGGTATTAGTTTGTACATTATGACAGAGACCGTACTTCAAAATCTTCAAAAATGGACTTATCGGTTTTTGCGAACAAACTCTTCATAATTATGCTCTCACAATAGGACGTTGTATGTTAACGTATGTGGGGGCATGTTTGTTATTTCACGCGAAAGATCATACCAGTATCAGCATGGGCCCTGTATAATAATAATAATAATAACTAGAGAGGGGCCGTCAAAGGCGGCAGACCCACGCCTAAGTACAAAGTCGGGGTAAACATAATGTGCATTCGGTCATCTACCAGAATTCGGCCACTTAATTGCCAGTGTGCTTTATCACCAGCCAGTGAGTTCTACCAAAGATCGTACACTGAAGTGTACGATCTTTGGTTCTACAGTCACATCACACGCAAATCACATAATTACACATACGGTATTAACACTCATTCACGTACAGGAAAGTCCTTAAGTCTCCTCCAAAAATCCATCGAAAATCCCAAATTCCACCGTCAAAAGTGCAGAATCGGAACTTTTCCAAGCGCGCGCGAATTAAGTCCAGTTTTAAGAGTATTGTCTACGCGACGGGTCGCGGAAAAAGCGCTAAAAATCGAGAAATACGCCGTTTTCTTGCGGGATATTTTGATTATAGCAAGCCGAGAGTGTGATGATATCAAAGGTCGTATGAGTGTACGATCTTTGATGGTATCCACAAAAGCAAAAAAGAAAAACAAAATTTACGTACCCCCTAGGCAATTACCCCTATGATTAGTGTCTACGGGAATTATTCAATGCAAGGGTTGAATGCAAATGTCTACTGCACCAGTATTCGGCCACCAACGAGCGCCGCAACGTCCCCGGTGCAATTTTGCACCAACAGTGTAGAGCGCGATGCATTTTCAGCGGCCTTGCACACGCATTGACATTGAGCACGCATATCGTGCAGTGTGACTGCGACCGAGCAAAATGCTCCTCCAACGAAAAAAACAATCAATGTTAATTTGAAAAATCATCAAATATCAAAGGTCGTATGAGTGTACGATCTTTGATGGTATCCACAAAAGCAAAAAAGAAAAACAAAATTTACGTACCCCCTAGGCAATTACCCCTATGATTAGTGTCTACGGGAATTATTCAATGCAAGGGTTGAATGCAAATGTCTACTGCACCAGTATTAGCCCACCAACGAGCGCCGCAACGTCCCCGGTGCAATTTTGCACCAACAGTGTAGAGCGCGATGCATTTTCAGCGGCCTTGCACACGCATTGACATTGAGCGCGCATATCGTGCAGTGTGACTGCGACCGAGCAAAATGCTCCTCCAACGAAAAAAACAATCAATGTTGATTTGAAAAATCATCAAAATACGGGCCAGTTTGTGATGACGGAGAACGAACTTTCATAAATCTAGAAGGACATAGTCCCTCAAATAGGCCTAAACGTAAATTTCGGAATTCTTACGAACATTTGAGCAGCGAAGTCGGATCGTTGGGGAGTTTATGTCTTCGTATGGTAGCGGAAAATCGCAAAGTGAGAAACGGGAAATTTTCGGAATGGTCACTATACCATGGGGTCAAAACTTCAAGGTCACACAGAATTTGCAAGGGTCAACCGATTATCACCAAAATCTAATCGATTCTTTCCTGTCATTATCCAAACATTCCCTGAACATTTCGTGCAAATCCGTTTTCCCGTTCTCTTGTTATCTTGTACACAAACAAACAAACAAACAAACAAACAAACAAACAAACATACAAACAAACAAACAAACAAACAAACAAACAAACAAACAAAAAAAAACAAAAAAACAAACAAACAAACAAACAAACAAACAAACATACGGAACCCTTTACATAACCCCCTGCCGATTTTCATCGGCGTGGGTAATAATAATAATAATAATAATAATAATAATTGCCTTTATATGGCGCTTCATACTGACGTTTCTAAGCGCACTTTGCTACTCATAGGCCCTACATTATTACCCACGCCGATGAAAATCGGCAGGGGGTTATGTAAAGGGTTCCGTATGTTTGTTTGTTTGTTTGTTTGTTTGTTTGTTTGTTTGTTTTTTTTTGTTTGTTTGTTTGTTTGTTTGTTTGTTTGTTTGTATGTTTGTTTGTTTGTTTGTTTGTTTGTTTGTTTGTTTGTGTACAAGATAACAAGAGAACGGGTAAACGGATTTGCACGAAATGTTCAGGGAATGTTTGGATAATGACAGGAAAGAATCGATTAGATTTTGGTGATAATCGGTTGACCCTTGCAAATTCTGTGTGACCTTGAAGTTTTGACCCCATGGTATAGTGACCATTCCGAAAATTTCCCGTTTCTCACTTTGCGATTTTCCGCTACCATACGAAGACATAAACTCCCCAACGATCCGACTTCGCTGCTCAAATGTTCGTAAGAATTCCGAAATTTACGTTTAGGCCTATTTGAGGGACTATGTCCTTCTAGATTTATGAAAGTTCGTTCTCCGTCATCACAAACTGGCCCGTATTTTGATGATTTTTCAAATCAACATTGATTGTTTTTTTCGTTGGAGGAGCATTTTGCTCGGTCGCAGTCACACTGCACGATATGCGCGCTCAATGTCAATGCGTGTGCAAGGCCGCTGAAAATGCATCGCGCTCTACACTGTTGGTGCAAAATTGCACCGGGGACGTTGCGGCGCTCGTTGGTGGGCTAATACTGGTGCAGTAGACATTTGCATTCAACCCTTGCATTGAATAATTCCCGTAGACACTAATCATAGGGGTAATTGCCTAGGGGGTACGTAAATTTTGTTTTTCTTTTTTGCTTTTGTGGATACCATCAAAGATCGTACACTCATACGACCTTTGATATTTGATGATTTTTCAAATTAACATTTATTGTTTTTTTCGTTGGAGGAGCATTTTGCTCGGTCGCAGTCACACTGCACGATATGCGTGCTCAATGTCAATGCGTGTGCAAGGCCGCTGAAAATGCATCGCGCTCTACACTGTTGGTGCAAAATTGCACCGGGGACGTTGCGGCGCTCGTTGGTGGCCGAATACTGGTGCAGTAGACATTTGCATTCAACCCTTGCATTGAATAATTCCCGTAGACACTAATCATAGGGGTAATTGCCTAGGGGGTACGTAAATTTTGTTTTTCTTTTTTGCTTTTGTGGATACCATCAAAGATCGTACACTCATACGACCTTTGATATCATCACACTCTCGGCTTGCTATAATCAAAATATCCCGCAAGAAAACGGCGTATTTCTCGATTTTTAGCGCTTTTTCCGCGACCCGTCGCGTAGACAATACTCTTAAAACTGGACTTAATTCGCGCGCGCTTGGAAAAGTTCCGATTCTGCACTTTTGACGGTGGAATTTGGGATTTTCGATGGATTTTTGGAGGAGACTTAAGGACTTTCCTGTACGTGAATGAGTGTTAATACCGTATGTGTAATTATGTGATTTGCGTGTGATGTGACTGTAGAACCAAAGATCGTACACTTCAGTGTACGATCTTTGGTAGAACTCACTGGCTGGTGATAAAGCACACTGGCAATTAAGTGGCCGAATTCTGGTAGATGACCGAATGCACATTATGTTTACCCCGACTTTGTACTTAGGCGTGGGTCTGCCGCCTTTGACGGCCCCTCTCTAGTTTTGTTATCGTTTTATTATTCGAGTACGTCGAAGGTAAAAAGCTATACGCTTTGGCCTGTGTTTATGTCAGACTCGGGAGAAATCTCTACTATTTGGCTGGTTTGATTTGACTCTGAGCATAAAGAGGTATTTCACGCGAACCACACTGAAAATATTTTTTTAAAAATCTTCCAGTGTCTGGAGGGAGAAGGACTATCTCACCCATTGAGCATACGGCCTATTGAGTACTTAGTACGTTAAACGTGTTGAACCGAATATGGGCTTTAATGTAATTAAACTTAATCAATTTACGCCTGCGCCAGTCGTGTGTGACGTAGGCAAGGACGCCTGTCACCTGACTGCAAGCAATCTATGTTATGACGAGGAGAGACGTAACGCCTACTCACAAACCAGTCTGCACGTGAAGCATGCACACATACACGTACACACACACACACACACACACACACACACACGAACTCTCATATACACAAACAAACATACACAATATCATGTTATGTGTATCATTGTATAGTCAATATGAGAGGGACATAAAACATGAATACCTACAAAAATACACACTTATCCGGCATGGGCAGAGGACAGCTGAACAATCTCTGTGACGAGCCTTCGAAAGTCATTGGATTGGTATTGATGGTAGTATTTTCTTTTGCCATATTTTTTGTTTCCTTTAAAGAGTCGAAAGAAGAGTCCCACACCCTTCTCCCCCTCCTTTCCGCGGACCCTACTATCATATCACATCGTGATCATAGACGCATAAGCATCACACACATACTCATACATAAACACACACACAAGCACATACACACATACACACGCACATAAGCATAAATCCAAAGGCACACAAAGGAGGCACAACATAATTATTATCTCCTTGGGCACACCAGACTCATTAAACATGTTACAGTTATATTTTGAGGATTCCTTGAAATATAGTCATTTCTTTTGGTCTTTTTTTTAGCTTCTTCATGATGTGTTGCTTCGATATGACCTTTCACCGATATCGTGCCATTATGCTTTTCGCGCCATTAGTTGTACGATTAACCTGCAAATTACCTAATATTCATCCCCGTGACACCCGTTCAATATGGACATACTACTCTTGAAATGAATTCACTTCCTGGTTTGGTTTTGCAGGGTTCTTCTCTCTCTCCTTCGTCCTCCCTCTAGTTCCGCTTCCGTTTCCTCTTCCTCTTCCTCTGAACCCGGTCAGTATGCATACCGCACCCCCTCCCACCTTTCGATATCCCTCCAAATACTTCAACCATTCCCTTTCTCTCCTTATTTTCTCACTCACCCCCTCACCCCTTCCTCCCTCCATCTCCTCCTCACTATCCCTCCCTCTCGCACCTCCTTTGGTGTGAAAACTTGCTCTATTACTTCCCCGCCTCCGCTCTTGCGGGTGCATGAGCTCGACAAGTCGTCGAAGGCACTTCCCCCCGCCATGGGCAGATCCATGCGAGCGCTGCATGTTATCCGGGAAACATTCGCAGAAAGGACCACATAACTGTAGCTTGTCCGAGATAAACTGTGATATACTTCGGAGATTGTATATAGTCGAGTGGTCGTTACAATATCGATGCAACAGATTCTCTTGGTGGTTGATGATCTTGTTCGAGTTCACCACAACCGAAAGGTAAGTTTCTTTATGTAACTCTCTACAACGCGACCGTGCATCATAAGACCAACAAAAAGCACTGATTTTGTGTGAGCACTGAAAATAGGTGAAATTGGTTAACCTAGCAAATTTTGAGTTTTCATATTTTGCTACTGCTTTGAAATCTAGCATTAATCTTGGTCAGAATGAGTTAATAAGAAATGTTCAATTTCAGCTTAATTTACTCCCTTAATCGTTGTTGCTCCGGTGGTTTCAATTCTGTTTTATCCCATTCATCCCACATCTAGCTCGGCTTAGTAAAGATTTTAAGCGCTTGAATAGACCCTGTACTTCAGACATGTCAGAGGCTCTTTTTTCACTTCACACTTTTCCAGGGTATTTGCTTTCTTTCCAATAAATTAGGATAGGTTAAGAGAGTCTATTTGAATTGAGTTGTACATCATTTTAAAGATTAAGGTCTGCTCTTCCAGGATCTGCTCTTAACTAGAAATCCCTGTATGGCGACCTTTTTTTTTTTGTGGTCTGTGATGAAGGGTCACCTATACATGAAGGGTTTGTTTGCAAAAACCGATAAGTCCATTTTTGAAGATTTTGAAGTACGATCTCTGTCATAAAGTACAGATTAATACCTTTTAAATGATATATTGGTCACTACATATAAAGGTATATTTTTGAAGTTATGGCCAAAAGAAGCAAAAAATTTCTTATTATTCTCTTTATTTTTCTTGACCTTTAATCGCAAATATCTCCATTTGGCAAATATGGACTTATAGGTTTTTGCAAACAAACTCTTCACATGTAGATGGTTTGATATATTTCCTACTGGTCATAATCATTATACGCTTCACTTTTCTTTTTCTTTTCTTTTTTTTCCGTCTGACATAAAAGAAGAATGCAAGGCAGAATTATCCAAATTTTGGATCGGTAACTATTAACATTTTCTCAATCAAAAAGGTGCAAACGTTTACCTAACAGATAAACACGCGCACATGCACCCACGTACTAGTAATTCTCACATAAATTTAATGACACACACACAGATTCCGTCTATTAAGTCCCACTCCACAACGCTTACCTGTACACAATGTATAACAGGAAATTCACTTTCACATAATCACTCGCCTTTTCCTTTTGATAGAATGTGTGTTCGGGATGGGACTGTTGGCAATATACCATTGCCATGATTGTATGTCTGTTTCGGTCGCCATCCAAGTCTAGTTCTGCATATATTGCGTGTTAGTGTCATTCGGCATTGCTATCTCTCCAGACCTGTAACATATGATTATATATTATGTAATTTCGCTGCTCTGCGATTTACTAGCACTGCACTGATCTGTTACTTCTTATAGTGTGATTGGATATTTCGTATCTATCTGCTACTTGACTGTATCTGCATGGAAGAAAGCAAATCAAAACCATTCACATGTCATAAGATAAAAACAAAACCAATACACTCCAAACTAAGTGTGAAGAGTGTGAAGAAGATGATAACAGTTTAAGAAGAAAAGTAGAAACAGATGAAATTGACGTGAGGAATACAAATATGTGATTCAAAGCTGTAATTAGTTTTTTGTTTGTTTTTTGTGTTTTTTGGGGGTGTTTTTGGCAATCAAATTTTGCCTCTATCTCCATAGGGCCTTTGATTACTGCAATCAAGGCTATTCATATACTCAACATTCGTGACATTTGTTTTGCCAGCAGTGGCAGGAAACTAATTTTACACTGTCAAGAAAAAAATTAAAAAAAATCTTTCACACTCTTTGTAGTTATTTGTCAACATAATGTTATATCTACCAATCTTTATACATGTTTCACTTTGTGCTTGTTTGAAGGATCGCTGAGATGAATTGAATTGTCGCGCGCTTACATCAATTTTATGCTACATTTTCAGGTCATCAGATTCTGCCAAAAACCTTTTTTTTTTCTTCTTGTTAGATTCTGCCAAACTTTGATAAGCAGGGTGCCTACTGTCAATCTATTGAACATTTTCTTTCTTTCTTTTCTTTTGGAATAGCATCAAACATACATTTCGTTTATGGACCAGGTCCTGCGCAATGAACTTTGTTTTGCTGAGAGAGCGGTATGTAGTTGCAAAGATTATTGCTTTGTTTTGTTGTGTTTGGTTATTATGTTTGTTTATTTGCTTTGTTTTGTGTGGGGTTTTTTTACGGTTACTCTATATGTGAATATGATCTTATGATGGATCTGTATTGTTTTAAGCACCAAGTGAAAACGAAAGAATTAGCCTGGAAATCTGAGGGATCAGAGCATACGATGTTCGATACGATACCATTCATTTAAGAATAACCTGAAAAAAAAAGAAGGGAATAGAAAAACTCTGTAAGCACGATACGTGTCTGTTAGAAAGTCATTATCTAGTGTTTCACTTTTGCGTCATATCTACCGAGGTACATATAAACCGATGTACTTTCATATTTGGCTCACTATTAGCGGTCTGCATGAGTGCCATAACGGAAGAGACCCCCACCTTTCTATGGTGTCAGGAGCATTAGAGCCTGTTTGTGATGGCAATAAATCTACAATAGATTGACCAAGTCTTTTCTGCTGTTTTTATTTGGCATCATTGATAGCATTTTCTCCTTTCCATTGTCGACGTTTAACACTGTCTGTCGTTGTCTGTTGTTTATACGATTTTTGATCAATCGTATAAAATCACCCTTATGATAAAAAATTGAATCATAACAAAAACATGAATGAATGAAGTGAATAATATACAAGGAAAGAATTGAAATAAAGAGTCGTGTTTCCCTCATAATCTCGGCTGCGCAAATACTTATATGGCTACGAATGTACGTATTATGCCATTCATTGATGTCGAAAACAGAAAAAGATGGGCAGACTTTCGCGTCACTGCACTTTAAGAGTGACGATAAAAGATCTTGGATCATGGAGACACGAAACACATTTTACAAAAGTTGGGACTTTGCGTCCATTACCGAAGTTATTGCTAAAATGCAATGGCAAACAATAATAAAATAAAAGTACTGATGAGATGTAATTTGAGTAAGGATCGGCATTATTTGGAACAAACGCAGCTATCAATGTGGCTATAGAATAGATAAAAGCCTATACAACCAGTGACTTCATAATGATGCTTCCTATGAGGAAAATATAGATTTAATTTGACTTTATTCAATTTGATTGATTCATTAAGCAAAGGCTAAGGAAGGAGATGAAGAGGAGGAGGGATGAGGAAAAAGAAGAAAAAAGAAAGAAAAGAAAAAGAAGAAGAAGAATGAGAAGAAGAAAACCCGATGCGCAATGCTGTATACGAAAGAGTTACACCTGCAGTACTCAACGACAATTCCTTTGTGACACAGATAAAACATAACTCTACAGACAACGTGCATACCTACAGCTATCCGTAGCTTTCTGTTTCCTAGCACTATTCGTTAAATTGATTGTATCTTTCATGGCAAGAATTCTCGGTGTCTGTCCGTCTGTCTCTCGCTCTTTCTAAAGTTCTATTTCTCCAATTCTGTCTCTTTCTTTATCTTTCTCTCTTGGTATTGAATAAGCCATAAATATTTTAGATAGGAAGTCATTCAACATGTCTTTAAGTCGGAAGAGCTATCAAACTGTACTGGTTGCGTGACTCTGCAGTCAAGTGCGTACAATTTCTCTTGTATGATTCTTTGATAAATCAAAATTCACTTACTTCCCATGTAGTCGAGGGAGACATTATCAACACATTCAACACAAATAATAGTATAATCCTGGGTATCGCTGGATTAAAACGGAGTAAAAGAATGAATGAATGAATAAATGAATAAATAAATAAATAAATTAATTAATGAATAGATGAATATATAAATAAACAAATGAATTAAATAAATAAATAAATAAATAAATAATAACAAGAAATGAAACAAATGAATAAAAATAAAAAAGTAAGCTGTTCATTCAAGTCTTCGTTAGGTCTAATTTCGTAAAGAGCACATTGGGTGTAGAACGCTATGGTCACGTGAGATATGTAGTTAATTTGCTGTTCCTGTAGAATTAATTAGGTTTCTGATTTACCGACGTTCGAGCCCTACTAACGCGCGTTCTTCTCATGTGACCGATTTTATTCCAGATCTAACTTTCGTGGATCTGTCTCACTTCGACCCTTTATGACAAACATTTCTCTCAGAATTAAAGGGGATGGCTAGTAACTGATCATTGGGAATCAGTGGGTATGCTTGGGAATTATTGTTCGGATCCTTGTGGGATTCATTTAAGAGTACATAATATATCTATTGTTGTGTGAAAATTATTTGCTTCAGAATGGTCTCATATTCAAGTAATGTGCAGTTTAATGTTTCCAGGTTAGCATGCCTGTACAGTGTCAGGGCGATCGTTAACGGCCCGTTAACGAAATTGATAATCCCACTGATTCCCACTTTTCAGTTATACTAACCATCCCCTTTAAGCGTCCTCTAACAAGAGTTCATTGTGTTTCAGAATTCAGCCAAGTTCATTCTATATAATACATTTATATTCCAATAGCAACAGCCAATCAGGAAGCTGGATTTTTGTCGTTACCATACAACAATTGTCACTCCAGCAAGAATTGTTATCGTGTGATTTTTTTTTTAATGGGGCCCAGATCACAGCAGCCATACAATTTACCGCTTACATAGTAACACATCGTGCTTTAAGGATTGGATTATCATTTTTTCCGTTATCGGCAGTTGTCGATTCACTGTCATACTTATGTAGGGACATCACATTGTATTTTCCTGTCCTGGCCAAACGTCTCTGTAATCTTTGACCCTTGATTGAGGTTTTATCTAAACCTTAATTTACGACACGAAATGCCAACTTTTTTATTTCATTTTCTTTTCATTTTCTTAGTCTGTATGCACTTCTACATAGTATGTCGTAGATTGATTTAGAACTTCCGTGAAACGTGTGACCAGGATGTGATCGTTGCTCCATTGTCGTTGATTGGTACCGTGATTAACAGCACCGTTGACTCAACAATTTCGTTGCAAACGATATTGAGCATCGATGCGATTGATATAGGTCCTACACGGGAGATAGATACGTGTCATGTTAGATTGACAGATAGACAGATTTAACAGTGAGAAAGATGAAGAGATATTAAGTAATTCCATCTCTTCACTGATATGACTGGCTTGAAGAACAGATGACAAATTGTGGTCATTAGCTTAGAACATTAAAGACAAAGGATTCAGATTCATGTAGGCCTAAATATAATGCGTAGCATTTTAAAACAGTTACTGGTCCTGGCAATCTCTATATCTGTATTAAGAGGAGCGCCTTTACCATTGGAAGGTTAACGTTCCTTAAAGAAAACAGTGCTGGCAGTGGCAGCAGTTGAAAGAAAAACAAAACAAAACAAAAACGAGACGAAACCGAAGGAACATCATAAAAGTTCCCTATTGAATGAACGTTGAAGAAAAATAGAAACAAAATTGTGGTAATGTTATCGCTCTTGAAAAATGGAACATAATAATTTCTCCTCATACATTAATCTGAGTTCTGTGACTCTATACCAGCAACCTGACCAGGGACAGGGACAAAACAGGAATTATGAGGAAGCATGACGAATAAACTACTCTTAGCAATTGTTATTGTTGGCGCGCTACACGAAAAAAAAAAATATATTATAGATATATCTGCCGCACAAAGAGGAAATTCGTACAAGGAACGGCTCACCTGCTTTCTTTTCGTTTTTCTTTTCTTTTTCTGAATTGTTCTTCCTTTCAAAACGCGTCAGAGGTGTTTAGATGATTGAAAATAGCTTAGCTTTGCGTCTTCAGATCTCGGCTCGGCAATAGGCTTGGATATAGGGTTACCAATGAGTTCTAATAAGATGGGAGGGAATAGTCGAGCAATCAGTATACTTATAGCACGGTTAATACGCATTTTGCGTAAGCCTCTTCAGCAAATATGTGGACAGGAAGTGTAATTGGTGTAAGTGATGGACAAGAAATTGGAGAGGTAGTGGTAAATGACTTGTGATGAAACTGGTGATAATTGATAACATCACATCTTTATTCCTTTTTAAGTACATTTTTTTTAAATGATCTCCATCTCAACACAATAACATTGTGCAAAATGTACATACAAGTAAAGAAATTTCAACATATCAAAAAAGTATATAGAAAAGGGGGTATACACCAAACTTCAAAGACGGGGATCATACAAGTAAGTATTACAGTGATAGATTAATCATAGGATGGAGATGGCGGGGACCCACTGAAAAGCAAAGCTCGTAGAATGTGGGTACCCCAGTAATTACAAAGTATTCTTTGCTTCGTGTTATTGCTTGCTGTTATCTTCTCCTCCTCCTCCACCTACATCATGGTCATGATGGTGTTAATCAATCAGCTTCATGTATCATTATGTGGTTTCGTAACATCAGACTATTATTGGAGGAGCACATGTGACGTCTCGAGAATCTATTTGTGTGATAAAAGCCGTAACAGGGAGTTCCCCGGAATTATAACAGCAATGCGATGTGACCCGTGATTTCCGTACAGAAAATAAGCGAGATAGAGAGAAAGCGCTGTTATAGGACCCAATGATTTTTCATCCTTGTCAAGGAGACCCATAATTGCCCCAAATAATCGGAGCGTAAAGATATGAATTCTTTGTTGGCAGTGGAAGAATACATCTATGATGTATGTATGTATGTATGTATGTATGTATGTATACATGTATGTATGTATGTCTATGTATGTATATACTGTCGAAGATTCACATGAGCAGGTGGGGCTGAAGGCAAGATTGCAGGAAAACAATCAGTTTACCCTATGTAGGTACACCTTGCTCTCATCATTAAGACAATACACCACGAGTTTCATTATCATTATCATTTACGTCATTTCATGTAAAAGATACATATTTAAACACGACATTATAGATTTATATCGTTTCTTCCTATTCCGAGTGTTTTTAAAAATAGAACATTGATAAGCACATTACTATAATGTACTCATTGTTTCGATACTTCATAATGTACTCATTGTTTTGATACATAGATACCGCTGTGAGGAAGGCGTGAGTTTATTTTAACGTTTGTTTCTTTGTTGTTAAAACATTTTTTTTTCTACAATAATATATTCATCCGTGTTTAGCCGACCTTCTCAAAACATTTCCCCTAGAAGTGAAGACGGAGAAGGCTACTCAGCAACCTTGTAAGGAAGTGTCGGACAAGCCACTGGAGGCCTCGACCGACCCACTGGGAGGAAGCGATGTGGAAGCCACTTGGCATTTATGAGGCAAACCTTCCCTAAATATGGCAGTCACACCTGTAAACGAACATTGCCATGCCTCCAAAGTCTGGACTGAATGAGCAGAAATAAAAACAAAACGAAACAAAACAAAACCAGGACTAGGTAACTGGACTTGAATGTTGTCATAACAAATAAATTGATATTTCAATCACCTCTTGAAAATAATTTGTTTCTACTTCTACACCGAACACAATCAAAATGGCGTAAAGAGGAAGCAATAAAGAGTAGAATCTTGTTATCGTCAAAATATGTATATTAAAGGGTGTGTACAGTTCTGGTCGAGGTGAGGATTTAGCATTTAACGTTTAGCGAGATATTCAGAAACCACTCTATGAGATATCAAAGAGCATGCAATTCTAAGTGGTATCAAAAGTTTTTGATGAAAATCGGTTTTGAAATGGCTGAGAGCTCAAAAATCATGGTGAACCAAAGAGATCCTAATAAAAGGCTTTGCCTGTCGCCTTTTATTATCATCACTTTTTGGGATATCTCAGCCATTTGAAAACCAATTTTTATCAAACAAACGTTGAATCCTTCTTCAAATTACATGCACATCCTCTTTCATATTTCATAAGAGGTTTCTCATTATCTCACTAAGGAATGTTCAAAACCTGAATCCCTACCTCAACCAGTACTGTACAGTCCGTTTAATCTGCCTTATATCGCATTTATTTGGCTACCATCTTGATAAAAAATTATTGGCTTATCGGGTGAAATCAAATCAAATAGAAAAAGCAACTGATAAAGAGGAGTGACTCGCATAATAAGGTGATTTCGTTGAGAGATAAGAAATGCCATATTTCTTTTTAAACGAAATTAATGTAAAATATACAATTACTACCAACTCCTTCTTGAATTCCAAGTACACAGTGTCTTTCATGTCTACTCCTATGTCACTAAGTGTATAGCAATAGTCAGCAAACGGTATCAACCTATCACATTGTGCAATTTCGATAAAAAAAACAACTGTTTTACTTAATCACAGATAATAGTGTTATCTGTACTGGAAATTCATTTGAAATTCGTGTTAAACTTCTGATCTCGATACAAATCATCGACACTTTGACAATCTACATCAGGGCCTACCAACCTACAGGGCGCTACATACTTCCGAAAGTCTATGACCAGCTTCTCGAATGTCACGTGATAAAGAAAAAGGCAAGTCATTCCGCTGATGAAGGTTGTAGCGTTGACAGCTGAAAATTGAGGAAGTAAATATTTGTATTAATGATCAACAGTTTAATACCAATTTTAGATGATAATTCTATAGCGTTAGTTTGTGACGATTGTGGAGCGTCTGTAGAAAACCGGGAATCATGCAAAAAGAATATAATTATTTTATGAAAGAACAAAAAGCGTAGTTCATTCTATTGACAGCGATTGAAAAATGAGATTGTCCATGAGGTTTTTTCCCTCCACCCCCTTCTCTCATAGCAAATATTATATACCTTTAAAATATAACAAACAAATTCATTTTTATACAAGTACGATATACAGTTAAGATAGAAGTGAAATTGATGAAAATCAAACCGTGAGTCACACAAGATAGTCATCAGTGGTATGGGAGTTAGCGCTGACGCTAACTTTTATATTTTCTTTTTAAAATCAATTTCTCTATCTTGCCCTAAATCTCCTACAATTTCCTCAGAAGAACATTATGTTGAATCTATCCTTGGAAAAATGTTCCACAACATGCTTATCGCTTAATTGAATGTGATCCCATCCTTAAACATGCACGTATAATGTTAAAAAGATATGAATTGAAAAACTGAAACTGCACTGGTCTTAGACTCGAGACACAGTGAACAGTTCCAGCACGTTTATTTTCATATTTCATTTGACATCAAGATACATCACAAAAAGAATGCAAACAAGCAAGATACAAAATATGATATCAATCGGGTCATGAATAGAAAGTGTGTCAGCATACACTATGTACATAAGACAATTCTCTATAACGTGTGAAATATGATGGAACCGCAAAAGCAAAGCTTGTAAACGCAGGTTCCAGGAAAAAAAATATCAATGTAAATTTACTATACAATCAGTGGAGATAGGACACAAAGTAATAATGACGAAACTATATGAAAGCTAAAATATCAGGGTACAAAGGGAAGAAGAGATAAAAGAGAAGAAAAAGAAAAAGGAAAAACAAAACAAGAACCCAAGGAATAAGAACTGAGTGAAAAAATAGCATATAGATACACAAGTATACGAGCACATAAGTTCATAACGAGTTCAAAATGTAAATATATACTCATGTAGTGATTATATAATGGGAACATAGAATATGCATATGTTAAAAAAAGTCCCACGGTATAATGTAGAAAACAAAATTAATCTATGGAATAATCTGAAGTAATAACCAGGGAGTCAGTATAACTTATTTTGACGAAGGCGGTTCCTCGAGAATGAAAGGAATAATAATGATACATATAAACATCTTAAATAGATCTTAAAGGGATAGTACAGCATTGGTGGAGATGAGAATTGGGCTTTTAACTTTTGCGAGATACCAAGAAAACACTTATGAAATAGTACAGAGAATAATATTTAAAGAGGAATTCAAAGTTTATTTGATGAAAATCGGGTTTGGAATGACTGAAACATCCAAAAACTAAGTAAAACAAAGCGATCGTAATAAAAGATGGGTCCCACACTTTATTAGAATCGCTCTGTTTTGGATATCTCAGCCATTTCAAAACCAATTTTCATCAAATAAACGTTGAATTCCTCATGGAATTACATGCTAATTCATATTTCATAAGAGGTTTCTCATTATCTCACCAAAAACTACTAGAAACCTGAAATTAGGTCCCATCCAAAACAATACGATCCCCTTAAATAAATCTTGAATAGATCATAAATAGATCTAAAAGCAGACAGATGTATGAGCATTTGAATATGCAAGTCAATTGATGGTAATGCAAATAGTTTGATGCCGTACACTCATAACATAACATAGCATAACATAACATTCAGTAAGTGACACAATTTAACTTATCTTTTGCTTACACAATTAACATGAAGTAACAAACAATCCATCAACAAGCAGGTAAATAAACAAATGCATGAATTAGCAAACGGATTATAACTGATGTGCATGTATAGGCTCCTAGCTATTTTCTGAATCAAGGATAGGGAACAAGATATTTCTGGCCATCAGATTTTGTCAACAGAAAGTTTTCCTGCAAGGGGGGGGGGGGACTTGTTCCCTCACAATATGTAACAATGAATTGTCTCACTAGTTATATTGCATAGAGGATTTATAGTCGTTCATCAAAAAATATTAAGTGAACAGCAGGCGTCGTCTTGAAAGGACACAATAATTATCTTTTTGTTTCCCCTTAACCCCCTTAATAGGAATCGCGTAAAGACACTTTTAGCCGCGGGAACTCCTTGGTAATCCTTGCACACTTAGTTCAATAAGATTATTTTTGTTTTTATTTTTTGCATTGTATATAGTTTTAGTCTGATAGTTTAAAGGCACCAAGTCCACTTCCAGACACCTCTAGACGATTTTAAGATATCTCCTGATGCTAATGCTGTAATAATCTGATAAAAAGTTAAAGTTTGAGACATGGAACAAGTTGTTTAAACTAAGTGTACTTTCTTGCCAGGATTTTTTTTTCCTTTCTTTAATCTCAGATGGAGACGCGTTTGTGTCAGGAAGCAAGACTAATCAAACTTTCCGGACGCCCTCCGCGATTCTTGAAATATATACCCTGGGTCACTCCGTATTAGCATCAACTGTTCTTGCTGTTTTTTCCCCCGATCATTAGCTCTTCCTTCTCGTTGAAAATTGAACGTACAACATGGGTCACGTGAGCTGGGTTTGTTTTTGACAGAAGAATCGAGAAGTACATTGCACAACTGAATGCATTTGATTAAAACATAGGAAAGTTATGGAACATTAACGTTTGAAATGATTTGACGAGACTATTGATTAAAAAGGACCATTGTAGGAAAAGGAAGCGACGTCATAAACCAGGGCTCGACACTAACGGTGGCCCGGTGGCCCGGGGCCACCAAAAATGAAAGTCGGGCCACCAAATCTTAAAAAAGGGCAAATTTGGTGGCCCGCCTCGGGCCACCAAAATCTTTTGAAAAGCATGTCAATAAATTCGTAACTTTTTGCGCCGGAAATTAGCAGTTAAATTTGTTCAAAGGATGGATGAAAAGGACTGAATGAATGCCTGAGAGTGAGTGTTGCAAGTTTGTTGAAGTTTTAAGTAGATATGTCCAACTTCTAATTCTTACTATCATAAGTCTTAAATATTTGACTCATTAAAAAAAAAGGACTTTTAATGTTTTTTATTATTGTTTTTTTTCGGGACACCAAATTTTTCTCTCGGGCCACCAAAAATTTGAAATTTAGGATGGGCCACCAAACAAAAAAGTTAGTGTCGAGCCATGCATAAACTCACATGTGCACAATTAGTATCGGCTCAGACAGGCATAGGTCAGAAAAAAATCTTATTCTTAATTAGTTTTTTATAGGAGCTGTACAATCCTTTCCTCCTCAGAGCCATCAGAACAACCCAAACTTTCAAACAAGATTTTCCTTTGTAACTTTATGGTGACGTCATGTCCAAACAACAGGATTATGTGAAGATTTACCCACAGGTCAATGAAAGACATACCCACACTTTTGTAATGAATTATAATGTGCTGTTTGTTATGAGGGGGTTCAATTGAGATCGCCAGACTTTTAGAACAACGTTTATCTAGCACTCGATGCCCACCTGACAAGCAGTTAAAGCACATTTAAAGACAATGTGTTCGGGAAGAAATCTCTGCGCCAAACAATTCAACGTCCTTTGTCGAAACCATGGTAACGCAAGATCAACGCTCAGCACCTGACCTTAGTACCGACAGATGTCAGATCAGTGAAGGAAAACTTTGTTCATATCGAGAGTTCCTCAATAAACCGGAAATGGACAATACATACACGACATATATATACTTGGAACATTTCCGTCAACACTGTATAGATGTCAGGTTCCAAACTAGCTCGTTCAACATTTTCGAAGGCCAGCCCTTCGTCTAGGAGGGAAATCTTGACAATATCCCTGTGACATCATTTTCTGATAAAATGTTGACAGAACTGAGATAGTAAGGTCGTCTGTACAACTATTCATTTCATTATAACTGATCTAAAAGGAAATGCAATGGTAGATGATGAATGCATAAAGAACGGTAATGCCTCTGGTGCACGAAAATCTTCAAGTATCATTTACACAACAGATTTGCTGAAGCTTTACATAAAATATTCTGTCCAAGACATTTCCTTTTCCAAATAGATTCTTATGTCTTCGAGTACTGACATTTAATTCTTCGTTTTTTCTTCCCTCACAGGTAGGCTAATGGAGATTCTTTTTTTTTAATCCGATCGTGTATTGCGGTATGCACACATTTCGTTTTTATATATTGATAATAATGATGGTAGTGATGATGATGATGATGATAACTACATTTATATTGAACATTTAAATGATGATACCCAGAATTAAGCAAAAATAAGGAACCTTACTCCGTCTACTTATGGATTCTATTTTTAAACTTTCATTTTTAGCGTGCCTTTTTTGGCAGACTTCCGAAAAATAAAATATTGGTAAGACGCCAAAGATAAGAGTTGTTTATTGCCAAAAGAAAACCTGCCCACATGGGGTCAAAATGAAAGTCAGACTCCATATGATGTTAATATGAATTTACCCTTTTATTCAGGTAAATAACCATGGGGCAGAGAGGCTCTAAAAGCGACGAGGCAGCCACAACTGTCAGACCAATAACGACTCGTCGAGAAACCACGACTGCTGCCACTACGACCCCGGTCCTCACGACTACCGTCACCACTCAGCCTTCGACAACCATTTCGACGACGGTGCCCTCAACACACCCTTTCGCAAACTATCCGTTCGGTAGTAAGTCGAGCACGAAAGCCACGACCTCTCCACTGCACGTCGGGCATGGTATCAGCACGTCGTCATTGCACACGGCACCGAGCACAACCACGTCATCATTGCACGTGTCACCATCGGTGACGTCAATCTACAATTCGCATGACATAGTTAGAAACTCTTGTAAGCATGAATTGAACACAATGACCCCTCTTTTCTAGGAGAGAAATGAACATCATCATAAATGTTTGAACCTGACTTAGAATGTTGACTTATCATATAGGATTCGTTCGAATTGTTAGTTTGGCATGTACGTTTCTGATGATGTGTGTGGGTGTATAAACTGCTGTGTGCTAAGATGCATGTATAATTACGGAATTGAGTTAGAATTGAGGATTTCCGTGTGATGCAAGTGTTTCCGTGACATAGACTGTTCATGATGAAATTGGAAGTATGTGCAACTTCATGGGTATCATACATTGTTTGCGTCTGGAGTAGGGACATCCTTGTTTTTGTAAGTCCTAACAATGAAAATATAATTCAGGGTACCAACGAGTATAAGCATGACAGACACTGTGGTTCTTACCATGTCACGACGTGAAGTCTGGACCGCATGAGAAAAATTAAACACACAAAGATCACTAAAAGAGATAAGTAACTTCGTTCTTAAGATGAATGATTGAGATTTGTCATCACAAGGAATAAAATCTCTTAAGATAGACTTTCACATTTTGGAATTGTCACATTCACCTGACTCTCAGTAATTGTCTGGTGATAATTGTGATTTTTGTTCCTTTTACTTAAAAAATACACTCAAATAAAATTTTCTCAGTAAGGTAGAAAAGCTTCCATACGAGTAAAGTTTTGAAGTTCAGATGCGAACAAACTTAAAAGACATTAAGCATTTAGAATTTGAGTCAACATACCGTGACATTATGTTTTGATTAAACAGGAGAGCTGAAAATCTAAGGTTTATTCAAAATGTTAGACAAACAGTCCAACAGTACACAGTATGCATGTCTGTGTGTCTGTACTCAACTATTCTACAATCGTAAGAATTACAGTTCGATTTACAGTTGTATAAAGTATGATGATAGTTCAGAATATCATAGTACATTCTGCTTAAAATCTCAAAGAGAAGTATACAAGTCCTACCGAATATACCTATACAGTCACTGACATTCGTACCTGTCGTACCACGAGTTCTCATATAGGCAACATTACGTGATACGGTATAGATAGATATACTTGTGAATATATAAACCTCTGAACTCACACTTGAAACATGACATGGCCTAAACTTGTCATAATTACGCGATTATTATGTCTTCTTTTTAATTGCACATATTCACTGTACGTCCATGTTGTTTTGCTTGATATGTTTCTCTGTGTTAGATGTAACGTGCGATTTCACATAAACTTAAGTCAATATATATGGTAATCGCGATTAGTAAGTATATTCAAGTCCACTACCAAAAACAACAACAACAACAACAACAACAAAAGATGCTTCACATTTTGTCACCTTTTCCCTCTAGCTCGCACAGTCAATATTACCGTTTTCCTAGGTACGTTGAAGCTGGAATTACTAGCTCATTTCACCAAAGAATAACGAAGCAAAGTACGATTATTAATATACAGCCCAAATCTGTGTCTTATTTTCGTTTTACATTTTGTTTTCTCATATTCAGCCTACGTCCTGCCCTTGGCCATTGCACTCTCGTCGTCACTTCTTATTCTGGCGCTGGTTGTTGTTGCTTTGGTCTGTCGGAAAAAAGAGTGAGTGATCTTCATAACCGTTATTCTTTTTCTCTTTCTTTTCAAGCAAGAATATATATCTGCGCCTTTGAATGTTTCTGTGACAAATATATGGCGCCATACAAATGCTGTGGATCATCATCATCATCATCATATATCTATATAATATAAAAAACGATTGTCTGTTTTGTCTGCATATCTCTGTAAATTCTCTACCTCCCCCCCCCCCCTCGATCATGTTTGATGTTGATGCTTCTGCTATGGTAATCTAGATTCTACGTGCGTTCTGCACGTCTTGTATGATTTGAGAATCAATTTATTCCCCTAGTGACCAGAATTTTTGTTAAAAGCCTGTCCTAGAAAACAACTATCACTGGGTGCACGTTTGATCAGACTCGGGACAAAACAAAAGCAGCAAATGTACATCATATAAGACAGAAGAATATAAAATCAAGAAACCTATCGAATTCTAGACAGACATTCAGTGTGAGAATATTACTATTGGAGACGCCTGTACAGTCAATCTCGGCTAAGCTAATCTCACGCAAGTCGAAAAATTGGCTGAGTCGAAGACCCCCCCCCCCCCCCCATGTTAATTCCATTGATTAAGTCCAAATTCTTGTAAGTCGGAGGATTTTATCCTGTCCCATCGGATTCGACGTATATGCCAGTATGACTATATTGGATGTGCGAAATGTATATCGATAGTTTATTTTGTGTGTGTGTGTGTGTGTTGTGTTGTGTTTTTTTTCTTTTAATCGGTAATTTGTAAGAGCTAGATGTCCGGTAATGAATGGATCGCACTCGCACTGTACAAGCTATAACCTACATTGTTGATCAGCCACCTGAGGTGTAAAGGTTATTTTGCCTTCTTGATTGTGATGTCTGCCTTAATAATACATGTTTGAAACAGATGCAACAGTTTTGTTAATACCATCACTTCAAGGTCTGCAACATATCGGTCCTTAATCTGCTGAATATGAACATTAATTGATCTATTGATTGACAAAGGCCCTGGAAATGATTATTTCAAGTAAAAATATTATCATGACGGTCACCTATCGAGTCTTCATTCTTACTATACCACAACCATTTTAATTGTCAGGAGATCTGTGAAACATTTGGAGAAGGGTTGTGGTTCCCCATGCCGAGCCTCCGCCCAGGTGTTTCCTAACGTCACTTTTGGATCTTCTGATTCAATTGACTGCTCGTCCAATCATATCTATGTTGACCATCTGGACAACGAGTCTAAATTCAGCGACGGAGGGTACGCCTACGTGCCGAAAATCACATCAGGATCTGCAGGTGGTCCGTCGACTGGATGTACGCCCTCCGCGTTGACAGAGAAGACAGTTGATAGGGGAAGTCCCGATGGAAAAATAAAATCCTTTCACATTCAGGGTAAGGCCGATTTCAGCCCGTGTGTAAATTGGCACGGCAGTTCACGTGTCATTATGAAAACAAGCTAATAAATAAAAAATGTAGACAAAACAAACAAACAAACAATCAAATAATAATCACTGAATGAACATCTCGCAAAATAAAGGACATACACTCATACACACACATGATGATGCAAAAATAATATTGATATGGTTCATATTATGCACATGACAACGATGGCAAAGAGAAAAAAAAACATTAATTGAGTGAGTTTTATACCGACGTTTTAGAATGCAGGTGTATGACATTTTGGGGTTCAAAAATTAAAGGTATTGTTTACCATTTGCAGATGAAAAAAAAAAACAGTTTTAGTGTTTCAAAATGATTCTAAAATGCGTTAGGGAAAGAAACAACCAATGAAAAGATATTAATCAGTATAATCAATGTGAAGTATTATTAAATGTGCAAAATGTAAACAGTGGTTATAATAAAAATCTTAATTGTTTCTTAAATATACCGTCTACACTTATGGTTTAATGAAATAAAATTAATTGTAATATCTCCTTACATTTTAGGCTTTATTGCGAATTTTTTATTTGGGATATTATGCACTGTGATACAACTAGCCAAAACATTATCATCAAGTGTGTATACTCAAACATTTCTATTTAATAACTGCTCCCAATGGTAAACAGTACCTTTGATCATATCTTCTTTAACTTCCATACAGGTATATCAGATGACGTTTTTGGCGATGAAGATCAGTACAATCTTCTGTTTGAAGAGAAGTCTGCTGCCCTCAAAGTCGCCGTAGCTAACAGCTATGAGAACGCCCCCTTTCACGGCCTTTATGCTAATTACGACTCGATCAAGGATACGCCATTGGCTACGTCCTGTGACCTCAGGAATCAGTTGACCAATCAGCAGACAGAATCGACATCGCTCAAGGGGGATTCTACGTCGCTCAGCAACCGGGACTCCGGACACGACACCGGTAGCCTGTCTTCGTCAACGGGAATGTGTCGGGATCATCCCTCCCTCTCCGAGGCCAGCCATAGCAGCGGTGTCGACCAGGACGTTGATGTCGTGTACGAGAACACCTCGAGAAGTCGATCTGGAACTAGCAAAAGCGCGATGGGCGGCGAGCCCAAGTACTATGTCTTGGAAAGACCGTCGGACGAGGGAGTCTGTTCGACGTGCGAGGACAGTGGGATGATCGACAACGTTCTCTATCAATCCATTACAGAATAGTTTCACATTCTATGAGGTTTACTAAAGCTAACTGCGCTTTTATCCGATGTTTCCTTTGAATGCTTTTCATGCGTGTGTGTCATTAAGACTGGGGCTTAATGCTTTCTGACGTGAAAGCCTTCAAGACGGTCACATGATACAGAGGACTCCCGTTATAACGAAGTCCTCGTAACCAGCAGTTTTCTTTCGTTATATCTTGGATCACAAAATTTGGACAGAAGCTTATATGAGACCCTGCATCACAAACCGAACTAAAAGTCGCCAGGCATGACTTTTTAGTTAAGGGCAGACTCTGAAAGTGCAGACTTTAAGCTTTAAAATGATGTATAACTCAATTGAAATGGACTCCCCTTACCTGTCCTGATATTGGAAAGAAAACACACACTCTGGAAAGTGTGAACTGAGAAAAGAGGCTTTGAAGTACTGGGTCTATTCAAACGCTTAATCTTTACTGACCTGCGCTAGCTATGCGATGAATGGAACAAAAATCAGGATGTCAACTCCCGGAGCAACAACAATGAAGGGATTATCAAATTAAGCGGAAATTAAGCATGCTTTATTAACACATTCTGTAGATAATTAATGCCAACTTTCAATGCAGCGGCCTCTTTCTTTCCAAAGTTATTTGAGATAAAAGTGAAAATTATGGACAGGGTTTTTAAGAAATTAAAGGTATTAGCCCACATTTGTAAACCTGCAGCAATCGGTCTCATAGTTAGCATGGAGTTTGGGTATGATTGCAGTAACACCTGTGCAAATTTCGTTCCACTTAGTCCATTACTTTCATAAGAATAAATGAAAATGCACCGTATGCATGCGTATAACGCTCGCTATCTCCGGTCCACGTACGTACTACATGCATGCGATACATGTGTAAGTTACATGTACGTAGCTAGCCCGCGCTCGTAATTCGATTTTGGGTCGGGTTGACCCGGTTTGAAAATTGATTTTAAAACAATGATTTTCTCTCTTTTATCGAATGGTATAGACAAAGAGCAACAGGTGAGGTATGTTACTGTTATAACTTGTACTTGAAGTCATATTTGACCTGTTTTATGCAGTTTTGATTTTCGTGGGTTTGCAAATGTGGGCTAGTACCTTTAAAAGAGGACTCTGTAAGAAACACCTACTCACATCATTCCCTTAAAAAGTGTTCGATAAAAATTGCCAAAAAAAAACAAACAGTTCCTGTTCGTTTTATGATCCCAAATTTTAGTATAATGTATAAGAAGACTAGCTCTATTAGAAAATATGTAAAACTCAATATTGGCTTGGTTGACCCAGTTCACCTATTTTCAGTCCTAACACAAAATCAGTGCTTGTGACTTTTTGCTTGCTTTGTGATGCACGGTCACATATAGGCTTACAATACTGTATATACATGATTTAATGTTACCACAGCCTACAAGGTTCGAATGTTTTGGGTTTTTTGTGTGAAAAGTTATTGACATAATTAGTCTTTCACGCTTTCCTGCAAGGATTCTTACAACGCGCGCACATGAAAACAATCATGTTCAATGCAATCTGTATCACAACCTCTCGAATCGATGCAGGTGCACTATCTATATGACTGGATGGAAACAGGCGAGTGTGTGAACAAAAAGAAAATCCACTGCTGCAAATGATATAAAAAAATACTCTTGTAGTGTCGAAAATATACTGTATATTGTGCTTAATTACTGCAAAGTAGCAAATGAATGCCATGGTTTTGCTTAAATTTCAAAACTTCAGCAACGTTGAGGAGGGGTGGGAAGCTGGTCGAATCCTTATTGAAATGGCAGGAAACCTACTAAGAAGGATTACATTTCTTAATGACCTAATAATTTCTTACTGACCTTATTTCGTGTTTCATTCTATAGTCATTATGATTTAGGTCACTCCATATTGGCTGTATGAGATGGATTTGTGAAACAGAAATTCAATTTCAATTCAATGTCCATTTATTTTCATGTTTCTCCGTGAAAAATACGTAAAATACATCAAAATATAATAAAATGAAATAATACATTATATTCAGGTAGGAAGCATAGTAAATAATACAATCTATAGAACATAGTGGGCAATCTATGAAAGTTGATATCTGTGAATAAATGCTAATAGAATATGATGGAACCTACTTTTAAAAGCAGATTTTTTGAGCGTAGGTCACAGGATTAATAATCGAGTGTAAAGATTACATGACACGGGTGCAACAAATTACCAAAACATAGAAACCACAGTAGTTTCTCTACAGATGGAACTCTATCAGATGACGAGCGAGCCAGTGGTTTGTCATGGAGAGCGGGATGGGACTGATACACATACACTGTAAAAACATCGGTGTTAGACTTAACACCATGGGTGTTAAATTTAACACCGACCAAGTGTTAATAGAGGACCACACCCACAGGTGTAGAAAATGCACTGTGATGGTGTTGAAAAGTGTTCACCTGACATTTCGTGGTGTTCATGTGACACTGTACCTGGTGATATTTTGACACTGTACTGGTGTTAATTAAAAAATGACACCACATGGTGTTGATTTGATATTTGTTGGTGTCAATATCAATGGCTTAACACCCGTCCAGCTTCAATAAGAGACCACACCAGCTGGTGTTACTGTGGTGTAAATTTATTTTCACATTTTTCAAAAATCTAGTATTTTAATGTAAAATTCTTGATCGTCTTGTTTAAATTAAAAATCAACAAGAAGTGCAGTTACTAAGAAACTCTTCAAAAAACAGTTTTATATTTGGAAATGACACCCGGAGGTGTTAATTCAACACCATAAATGAGCACCGAAAATTTAACACCAGCTCGGTGTTCACTGTTTAACACCGGACTTTTTGCAGTGTACATACATACATACATACATACACACATACGTACATACATAAACACACAATTACATACAGACGTACTAACATAATAGTATACATACATGTAGGTTCATTCATACATACAAACGCGCACTTTCACGTGCATATTACACATCCAGATTTCTATAGGCTACTATCTCACACGAAGCAATCACATCTTCAATTCATTTCTTGTTGTGCGAGTTTATTTCATTCTTTAAAAGAAGAGAGAGATAAGTTGTGTAAACGGAATCATGTATTGGCATGTACAAAGCTTACTTCACTAACTTATCGGAGAATAAATTGAACGATGTGACATGTATAGATTATCATCACATGTCCTATCTATACTCGCTCAAGTGGACCAAGAAAATTAAACACCATTATGAGATTGCTTGAAACCATAGTTTCAAAATTTTCTACAGTTAGATATAATTACCAATATAGACTGTCGGCCATCTTCGCAAATCAACATGACATTTGCAACAACAACAACAAAAAATGCCTTCGTTGAGTGGGCTGAAATGAACCGGAAGTACTCCAATTGTTATAGTACAATGCACTTCCGTTATAAAGGAGTAAAGGGACCTGCGGTTTTCTTTCGTTATATCGAAATTTCGAACGGTAAAGTATAAAGATAAAAAAGATAATTTGGGGGCCTGTATTTTTACTTCGCTGTAACAAGAATCCCGTTATATCGGTGTTCGCCTACTAGTGAACTGTACAGTCAATGTGGTCGACTGGAAAGCGCGATTCACCCCTTCATTTCTTACACATTTTGTAGAGTTTTGTGTGCCTCATAGATGGTCATTCTTTTAGATAATGTGTTCCACAATACTCAGTAATGTTAACCTATAGTCAGTGTTACGCATACATAATTACAAGAGGAGCTGGTTTGGCTCAGCGGACCTGTCCATTCAATATCAGTCACAAAGTCCTCGGTTCGAGTTCTCTGCCTGGAACGGTTGTGATTATAGGCAGTACACTTATCCAAATTGCCTAATCCTTCGAAGGGGACTTAATGCAATCGGTTCTATGGTTGCTTGCCCCCTATCGTCTCCTCAGCGACTGAGTTAAATAATAATTACACAGTCAATAGAATGATATGAGTTCTTCTAGTAGATTCATCATTCACCCTGATTTCCGTATTCATCATCTTAGTAACACTTTGTAAAAAATACAGTTGTTTTGGATAGGCTTGGAAGTCACGATATCTAAACAGAAATCACTGTTTTTAAAGTGTTTATACTGGACAATGCATTAATCTCGAGAAGGCGTATAGCAGGTTGCATTACATCGAAAGCTAAATATACATATTCGTTATTTTTGCCGGAGAAATCATAGCATACGCAGAGATGCGAATTATGTTGTTCATGTGTAAATAATACTGTGACCTTTAGGTGTGGTTTTAATCATTTTTGTGTGTAAGATGATTGCGGTAGTTTCCTCTTCTTGTCTTCAGCTTATCATTCTGATAAGTAATAAAAACGCAAAAAAAAAAACCCACTAGTAAAACAGTTTTTTTGCATTGTTTTGTAATGATTTCACATGATTCATACAAACAAACAAACAAACAAACAAACAAACAAACAAAAAAAACAAATCACACATACACGTATGACGGGAACTTGCGATGAATCTTTCCCAGGCTGAAGGACTTCTTTGAAAGGGAGGGGGAGGGGAGGGGGGGGGGGAGTTAGGGTTAACCTGTGCAATCAATCACACAAAAGAAGTTAAAAGGAATTTCTAAATTTGAATATCCCATTCAAGAACTTCTATCAACCAGAGAAGGTGGTGCTATGTGATGGATTGAAAGATATCTATATATATATATATACACTGTATCAAGGGCCGTGGAACATTTTGTGTTTGGTTATTTGCTTGTTTGTTTGTTTGTTTGTTTGTTTGTTTGTTTGTTTGTTAAGGATTTTGGGGGATGAGGGGAGGGGAGGTATTCGGGCCAATGGAGGATCAAGAGTTAAAGGCATAATTTACCATTTGCAGATGACACAAAAACCCAGCAGTAGTAAAATGTGAGTTTGGGATAGAAACAACCACTGTAAACATGGTAAATATTAGAATCAGTAAAATCGATGTTAAGTACTGTCAAATAAACTAAATGTGAACAGTAGTTATATAATACAAATGTTTCCACACTAAACCGTCTACAGTTATATTTTATTGAGAAAAATACAGGTATCTCCTTCTACTTTAGGCTTTATCGCGACATTTTTATATGATAGTATGTTTTGTGGTCCACTCTACACAATGCATTAAATATCATATCTAATATATATATATATATATATATATATATATATATATTCTTTTTTTTTTCTTTAAGTCACTGTTACCAAAGGGAAACAGGACCTTCAATTGCACCCCTCTCCCTTCTCGGAGAGTCATGTATTTTGAGGGGTTGTGTGTGTGTGTGTGTGTGTGTGTGTGTGTGTCTCCTACGTAACTTCATCACGGTGCTGGATATTTGAAAGCGCAACTTTCATAATCGCGTTTATACAGTGACAAAGGCAGAAGTAAAATATTATCGTAATTATGAGCAAACACTGCGTAATGTGATGTAATGAGTTTTAGGATGTTATTGATGCAACGATATGCTTACTAACGTCGACAGAGCATAGGCTCATAAGATTACTACTTCTCTTTTATCTTTTCAGGACATTTTCATTTTTTTCCTCATCAGGCGTATCTTCTTTCATTGTCTTTTTTCTTTTGTTGTTGTTTTTTTTAACGAAGCAAAAAGCTTCCAAACTCTGTGCGAATAAACAAACACAGGGAAAAGGAATTCCTACCCTTGCACATTATACACAGACCATTGTCCACTTTGCCAACATCCAGACCTTTTCTAACTTCAAAAGAGAATCTCGCTGTAATCTTCTGCACCGGCTTCCGTCGATGGCATGATCTTTTCTTTTCTCATTTTCTTCGGCGGAAGTTTCGGAGGGGCGTAAAGCTCTTGGTAGGGCGACTCTTCAAACTCCGAGGACGTCTTCACTGCAGGACTCTCGGCGTTGGTGGCGCAATTCTTATTCTTCTTTTCCTTTCTCGTCCTCAAGCAGAGATATACTACGACAGGACACGCGAATCCCGCAACGACAGCGATCCCGATGATGATAACGAGGTAGAGGTTGTCTCGAGCGAACTCTGCGAACATGGCGAAGGAGAACGGTCTGTCGGAGTTGGAAGCATTTCCGCTGGATGTCGGGGTCACCTTGTCCGTGCTTGTAATCATGGTAATGATGGAAGTTGTAGGCCCAAGACTTGTCCTTTCCGAGGCCGTGATGGGGGTTGTAACGAGAATTGCTTCACTTGTTGCTTCACTTGCCGTGCTTGACGTCGAAGGTGACCTTGTCGTCAACTTTTTGCAGTAGTAGGTCTCTTCGTTCAGGGCTATAATAAACGAAATGAACAACGTTAATGTGATTATATTATCTCGCTTCATTCTTCAGCAAACGTCGTTGAAGTTCTTGTTACATACCTTTACCTACCTATATTCCTTCAATATTATACCATAGCAACAAGGGAGTACTCCAATGGACATGCACATTTATTTATGTATTGCAGTAGTGACTCTTTTCGCCCTACCAGACTTGCACACACGTACATTCTTGCAAAAACTCAACGGTGTATCATAGCGAGTTCATTAACCACGTACGTTGCGACACGGATTGTCGCCCCTACACGGATAGTCGCCTCCTGCTCGTGGCGACAATCCGTGACGGGCGTTGGCGGCACGGATTGTCGCCCGCCCTCGAAGCACATTTTGCTGGGTAATATTGTTCTGGACATAATCACTGAAATACTAACACATAACTTACATGGCTACATCCATGCAAACATGCCATGTAAAAAGTCATGGTGAGGTTTCAAGGAAGTGTGTATGTGCGCGTGCACATGATAATTTAGTGTCCGTTTGTGCGTGTGTGTGTGTGTGTGTGTGTGTGTGTGTGATGGAAGAATGTGTTTATTATGTCAGTTTTTTGCGTATGTATTTTTTAGCTGCGCGTGGGGAGGAATACCTAGTAAGCTGTTGCTGGCATAAACGTTGATATTGATTTTATCAGCAGCTTTGAATTTGATGAGTTTGTGTGGCAGATTTGTATATGAATTCGGAGTGGAGCTTGCGTGCGGGCGGATGCTGCTTTTCTGCATACGGTCCATTATGTCTTATTTATCAACATTGGGAAATCGTTTCATCAGGAAGGAATGTGGTATCGGTTCGGGTGTGCGTCGGTATGTGGGAAGGGGGTTACATTTCGTTATTGCAAAAGTTTGTTATTCTGAAGGCTCATTCGTCGAAGGCTCATTCGTCCGAAGGCTCATTATTCCGAAGGTTCGTTATTCCGAATTTCATTTTTGGATCAACGAACCTCTAGGTATAGGGAATTGTGTGTTTCGGATAAATGAAGCCTCGGAAAAAAACGAAACTTCGGAATAAAGAAACTTCGTGTGTGTGTGTGTGTGTGTGTGTGTGTGTATATATATGTATTTGGGTTGGTGAATGTAGGTGTGGGATGATTTAGGTTTTGTTTAATCAGGGGTTGGTGATTGGATTTGAAGAAGGATAGTTATAAATGGTATGACAGATGTTGGTAGGATTTAATATTTAGGATAGATGTAGGCCCTAGATTTGTTTCGGTTGGGGAGGGGAGGGGGTGGTCGGTTTTTTTATGACTGATTTAATTCTAGATTTGTGTAATGTATTTGTGTTTTTTATGTATATGCCCTTGTAAGTAAGAAGGTGTTACATGATCCAAGCCAATATATTCAAGGAATATAGGTTTGGTAGGGCCCTACATGTCAAAACTTTCTCGTGAAGAAATTATTAGTAGGGTTGGTCTATAATCGAGTTATCTATGTTGAACTGAGATTATTTGTGGTATAAATTGATAAATGGATTTGTTTGTGTTTCGAATTGTCGTTTGTAACTTTTTTTGTTCATGTTACACCCAGAATGGGTCGATTTATGAATGATTTGAATGAAATCAATAAACATCAAGGAAAAAAAGTGTTGAGTAGGTTTATTTGCATTATGAGGATTTGTTTGAGTGTTTGTTGGCGTTTGTTTGTATTACGTATGTATTAGCGGTGTGCAATGGCAGTTCGTTTGTGCTAAATTCAACTAACGATTGACAAATTTTCTACAGCGTGTGGAAATTATTCACTCATGCATAAAACATGCAAAACCTATTCTGGGACAAAGAATAGTGGTATGGACGTTCTAGTTTATAAGACTGATGGAAGAAAATGACTGTAGTGAAAAATAAATAAAAACAAATAACATTTGGGGAGGGTACCTCCCTCGTGTGTATTTTCTCTCGGTCTCTCTCTCGCCTAGCCCGCCTCACCGCTGATATTGGTTGACACACCCATACTATTTTTAGATCAACGCTGGTGTGAATTCTTTAAACACGTGCTCATACACTCTGAAGGCGTTTGTATTGCCACAGTAGCGCCACTATATTCCACATATACACACGTAAGCATACAGGCACACGTATACACACAGACAAACAAACCAAGATTCTACCACTATACAACCACCACACATGCACAGTTTCTACATATTGTATTATTATACTCCAAACACACACACATACACACACACACACACACACACACACACAACAAATCATACACATCACATATCAAGCAGCTCACAATACACACACACACACACACACACACGCGCGCGCGCACACACACACACACACACACACACATATACGCATAACTTACCAGTCATACCCATCCCACCAAAGCTTAAAGGTACTTGCCCACATTTGTAAACCTGCAGCAATTGGTCTCATAGTTAGCATGGAGTTTGGGTATGATTGCAGTAATACCTGTGCAAAATTTCGTTCCAATTAGTCCATTACTTTCATAAAAATAAATGAAAATGCACCGCATGCATGCGTATAACGCTCGCTAGCTCCGGTCCACGTACGTACTACTTGCATGCGATACATGTGTAAGTTACATGTACGTACTAGTAGCTAGCCCCGGAGACCGCGCCGCAAGGCGCGGTCCTGGCGGCTACCTCGCAGCTGAGCGGGAGCAAAAATCACTGCCACATTCACGGCGACTTCACGAATAAAGCACGGCTAAATTTCTATCATAAACACAGTGACAATTAATACATTACCTTTTCGACTTGGTTTTTCTCACCCATTTATCTAGAAACTGCAAAATTTTCTACATTTTTTTAGGAGTGATAAGCGGCCTGCCCTAGTGTAACAGTGGAGAGACTTGCTGCTATATCCATTAGTACGCATTACGCATGCTCTCAATGCACTGCACTGCATGCATGCTGTGCGCCTGTGCAAGTGATTGTGAGTTTCAGTGAGCATCGGTGAGCTGAAGATATTCGCGTTATAAGACAGCATTTTCTGCATCATAAGCAATGAAATGCATCAAACAGTCGCCGAAATTAATCATTTAGGTTTAATCGACCCATGTAAGTATTCCTAGTAGTTTTTGTTGAAAAATTAAGGAAATATAGCGCCGAAACGGCACCCGTTTTGTACAACTCCTCGATCTGAATGCGAAAACGGCACAGCCCCAACGCTGCACGTTGGGGCTGGTCGCAGGTAGTACGTAGCTAGCCCGCGCTCGTAATTCGATTTTGGGTCGGGTTGACCCGGTTTGAAAATTGATTTTAAAACGATGATTTTCTCTCTTTTATCGAATGGTATAGACAAAGAGCAACAGGTGAGGTATGTTACTGTTATAACTTGTACTTGAAGTCATATTGGACCTGTTTTATGCAGTTTTGATTTTCGTGGGTTTGCAAATGTGGGCTAGTACCTTTAACACCGGAGGAACCACCCCGAGCCCGGGGCGGCAATCCGTGACGGGGCGACAATCCGTGTCGCAACAAATTTTTTTTTGCCAATACGGATTGTCGCCTTCGAGGTCAAAAACTGGGAACTGCACAAGCGTCACGGATTGTCGCCCCGAGCAGGAGGCGACAATCCGTGTAGGGGCGACAATCCGTGTCGCAACACACGTACGTTAACGCTATCCTAGACGCTCAGATGAAGGATAATGGATTTTTCATCACACAATTTATCGTCCTTTCGTTTGGGATACTTGTGCAGTATAGAAATTATCATTCCGTTCTTGTTTTGTTTTATGTTATTCGCTTAGACATTTGAATGCACATTCCTATATAGAAAGAGTATAATATAACTTGCACGTTTCGTTGCAATATCTTTCAGTCTTTGGTAAATAAAATCTGTAGTGCATGGAAACATTCAAGTTATGCTCGGTATATGATAGGGGAAAACACATTCCACTGTCACTTGTGAATCATAAATTTAATACGTCAGTATTTTAGCAATCATGATTAACCGACTGATGATGTCACTGGCAGAATCTTGATTTCTATTTTGTTTTAGGGGGCGGCCTTATCAAAGTAATCTGAAGAACAAAAATAGAAATGATTATAAAATATGTAGCACTTATGTAGATATTCATTTTGGCCATCAAATAATTGATGTTGAGGATATGAATCAACAGAAATCAGTATGTATTTGCATTACAGTACATAGTTCCTTTAAGTTGGCGAGATCGTTATTAAGTTTCTCCCCTCTTTTTTGCGATTATCGTAAATAATATCGCTATCATACTAGTCTTGCGCCGAGTTGTTTTTATTATTGCGACTGATTAACAAATCGCCCTTCAATGACGTGGAATGTAAACATCTATTAATCAGTGTTTGTGTATTGCCACGATTTAAGAAAAAATCAAAGCAGTTTGTCGATTAGTTGCAATAATATAAAAAGAATCGACAGACGAATGATGATACTGATATGTTGCAGCTCAGTTTCGTATGCATCAATCATTGCTGCAATAAATCATAGCACATGAGTAAAAGATAGTACATGACATGAATTACTGTTTCACTTTCTGCCCAAATTAAAAGATGTAAGTGGGTAACCAATCGTGGTAATAGGACGATGAACAATGAGGCGTTATGATCCGTTCATCGCCTCATACTGTCATCATTGTATACTAATAACCATCTACCACATCCTAACATCGCATTAGATTGCACTACTTCCTCACAGAAGTACTATCGAAAGAAAATTAGTTTCGGGCGGTGAGTTGGCTCAGTCGGTAGCGCGTCTGCCTCACGAACCTAAGGGCCCGGGTTCGAACCCGAGTCTGGACTGAGCAATGTTGTGTGTAAGCATACCGTCCCCTCTAACAAGAGGCAAAACACTCTGCCCCTCGGATAGGACATAAAATGGAGGTCCCGTGTTTGAGAGAGTAACAACTCATGCACGTAAATGACCCCGCTTCATTCATTCATCGCAAAGAGCAGGGTGTTTAACCAGGTGAAGTGGTCTCACCTCACATCCAACTGGACCCTATGGAAGACCAGCTTAATGTAGCTGAATATGGGTTATCCAGCCATCTTCTCAGGTGGAAATGAACAAACAAACAAGCAACAACAGCAAACAAACAAACAAACAAACAAACATTTAGACATTTCAAACTAAGGACTCATAATCTCTTAGACCAATGTAAACTCAAATGTTCTAAGAGATATCTGCAGTGACTGTCTTCTAAATGTTATGACCATGATGACTTTTAATCCGTATTTCCTTTTTACAAAATCTTAAGAGTGACACGTTTGTTCCATCCGGTTTCGTACAGAAATCAATTCTTTCCCGGTCTTTGACATTGTTTGATGACATTGATTGAGGAATGATGCTACTTGTTCATAATCCGCCCTCCCCTAATCATAATGGAGCAACTTTTTTGACGAAAAGCATTTGAACAAAATAGTTCAACAACCTGTGTTTCTACACTCATTAGAATAAGCTCTGTACTCTAAAAAAAATCGAGTGAAAAAAAAAATCACTTTTGAAGGAATGAATAACAAAAAAGAGTGAATTTAAAGTGAAATTGGAGTAAATTTTGAGTGAAAATGTTCATTTTCACTCATTTTGTAGTGACTTCAGGGATCACTCGAAGATTTAATGAACATTTTGTCTGCCAAGAAAGTTTCCTTTTCGAAAGTTAATAAGTTTAGAAACACTCCTTCCAAATTATCCTGTTCAAATCCTTTGTGAGAAAATGTGCCACTTCCAAATGGGTTTACTTTTTTGTTGTTTTAAAGCGGAGGTTGAAAAAAAAGTTTTTATTTTTCTTTATTTTTCTTTATTATCAATTCGTCATTTGCAAGACAATACCAGTGATAACAGATAGGCAGACAAAACAAGCAAAATACAAGGATGTCAGGCTTACCCTAGTGCGCTTCCCTATAAAGTTGCCGGGTTGGAAAAGACGTAGGGAAAACGATGAAGATAATCGTCTATAAGGGATCTTTAGATAATGTATGATTATCAGGAAAAATCTTTGATAATAATGAATATTAATTCAATTCTTCTAAATGCAGGTACATAGCTTTGAACGACAGAAACTACTTATTTTCCCCAGCAGTGACTTAATTTCAAGCACTGTCATTGATTGTCTCAGATAGTTGATTTATAGCCAGCATTCGAACATCACTTTTGTGTAGATATCGCTTGGCTGTTGTTGCTCCTTACCGTCTGCAGAAGTTGCTGTTGGGACATTAACTTCAATGCTATCAATGGCAATTCGTCCTGTTTCGCTCGTCCAAGACGCTGTGAAAATGATCTGTAACGTTATACGAGGCAATTCAACGTTCATGGCAAAGCAAAGCAATGCATGTTCATGATTAAGACGATTCTTGTTCAGTTTTTCTTTTACTCTGTTCGTTTCTTAAAATAGCCCTATTTATGTATACGAATTATACACACTACTTGAGTACGGTACATTAAAAACGATACGCAAACGTTAGATTTGAGATAATGTAGCCGAAGGTAATTTCCCTGGATATTTATCAATTTGAAAGTTTACCATTTCATCGCCTTACTGTCTAGTATTTCAATACACGACGAAATTTATAAACGTACTGACGATAGCAATGACATAAGCCTTGGCACAATACCGATTTCTTTTCCTTAAGATAACACAAATTTTACCAGACTTGTAACATCTTCCCATGCCATAATCCTACGTCTTGATGACGAAAAACTGCAATTCTAATCCCGGCAGCTGTGACATCACACGTTTAGGTTTATCTTACGAGAAAGTAGCACCAATCAAAAAGAACAAAATGCAGTGATACAAGTTTCATTAACACTGGCCTTTTTTTTTATTGTTTTCACGATACGGAAGCTATTCCATTAGTTTGAACTTTGAAATATTATTATTATTATTATTGTTATTGTTATCATTATCATTATTATTATTATTATTATCATTATTATTATTATCATTATTATCATATTTTTTCGAGCCTCCCGCAGCTGCTACTTGCAACTATTTTGATCTGCAAAATGTTTGCTGCGTTCTTAGGATTATATGAAGCATAACGCAATGAAATAGCATCGAATATGCAGTAAAATGCACAGCAAGCTGCCACTGTTATACAATGATTCAAATTGAATCAATGGATGTCGCTGTAGGGATATTAAAAGATGATATCCAAACTAGGACTTGGGCATTTCTTATATTCAAATATCAATTATCGATCTGCAAATCGCGTCTTACCTCGGGATAAGGCCATTCGTGACCATAGCAACATATTGTTACGTCACTCGATCGGATCCAGCCTTTTCCGACGTTGGAAATGTGACGAAGAGTTTGTCCGCAGACGGAAACGTTCAATTGGCCTTGACGCGACCCGAACATTTTGTAGGAGAACGAGAGAAGCGCTGTTGTTGTGGTCGTGTCAAAGTGAGGTAAAGCAAACTCGGAATTCCCATTTGCAGACCAAGTAAGGAAGAATCCGCCTTCGATGAAAAGAAAGACAAACATAATAAATTGTAGTAAAATTAATGAGCTGAAAATTGTCTTTTAATCACAAGAATTGCAACGAAAGCGTACATCACCACAAAGATAGGTCAATTTGATTGAGTAGTAGTCGCAAGGCTGTATTGTTGAAGGTGTACAAAGGGTGTACAGGAATAACAACATAACGTCAGTATAATCATGTTTGGTAGGTAGTTAATCCTTATGAAATGTGCCCATTCATATTAAATGTGTGTGTGTGTTTGTTGGTTTTTTTTTTTCAGGTCCGAACCTCAAATAAGACAGGCTGAAAAAAAAAAAACTAATACGCATTTTTATACATGTATATTTGAAGAGTTTGAAGGCAGTAACAGATAACCTTCATTTTCAAAGTTTTACACTTTAGGTCATCATCAAATACTGTGTGGAGCGAAATTCAACCATTGCTCTGATGCCATACTCGTTACATATATATTATCAAGAAATGCTTATCAAGACATAATTAATATGATCAGATTAGTATATATATATACACACATATGTGATATATTTGTCTTGTTTTATTTTATCAACAGCTTCAATCTCAAATACCTTCAGTCTATAAGTAAGGACTTTTAACTATAATGGGCTGCACTTTAGTTCCCTATACTTTTGATAATTTTTGTAACGATTCATTCTTTTTTTTTAATTTATGAGCATTTTTCAAAAAGATATATATTAATACGTAAAACAATACGTATATGTTAAAATGCATTAAATCATAAAACATGATAATAAAAACAAGATACCGTGGTTAACGTCAATTATGAAAAGTGACAATAACATAAGCAAGACTAATCGTAGTTAAAAAGTGTGTCTGCTACAAGAAACAAAACACAATGTACTCCCATTTAATGTTCAGCATTGCTCATCCATCTACACCGTCCAAAAAAAATGATGAAAAGAGTTTATTTGACTTGATTTGTGCGGGAAGAAATTTGCTATGTTTCTGTCACCCTAATGACTGATTGATTGATTGATTAATTTATTGATTGATTGATTGTTGGTTTATCTAAAAATGCAAAACAGCAGCCCAAAGGTTGAGTTAAAATGTATTAAATCATAAAACTTGATTAGAAAAACAAAATACCATGATTATGCAAAACGTCAAATTATAATAAGTGACAATAACATAAGCAAGACTAATCGTAGTTAAAAAGTGTGTCTGCTACAAGAAACATAACTCCAATTTTAATGTTCAGCATTGCTCATCCATCTACACCGTCAAAAAAGATGAAAAGAGTTTATTTGACTTGATTTGTGGGGGAAAAATTCGCGCGTCTGTGTGTAATCAATAAATGTACATGGGTTTCTTATCTTCATTTTTTATCATATTTCCTCTGCCTCTATTGACTGTATGTTGACATCCAATCTTCCTTCCGTTTCAACCATGATATTCTGACTCTGTGTATTATTTTATTCACTTTCTACTTGCATATGATTTCATTTTTTGATTTGTGTAATTCATGTATATATTTCTATGATGAATGAATATGTTTATGAAGAGAAAGACATGCCCAGAGGATGTGAAAATATCATTACTAAATTGAAGCAATACAACGATAAGAGCATACTTTTGGAAAAAATCAAGCCACGCGAGAATTCCGCAAAAAAAAAAAAAAATCCCTTGGATAATATACAAGGAATATAAAATTCCGTCAAGACCGTGATAAGCTATATAAATCATACCGTGTGCTAACCAAAGGCATTTAATTGATATAAGCATGACACGTATAAGCAATATCGAAATAAGCTCACTAAAGCAACTCGTAAATGAGATAATGTATCATACAAAAAAGCCTGCAGAAACAAAGGTCGATATGAATTAAACATGGAAAGGAACAAGGTAACTGTTGAAGTATCTCGTAATAAATAAAGTGATCATGATAACAAATAAAAATACCTCGAGAAATTGCAAATGCAATTACCTCATTTATTTTCCTGTAATGCACATGATTTAGTTTCAAATATATATTTTGACAATCTACTTATTTCTAAATTGTTATCACGTTCATTAATGTTCTATATTTCTATGCTCCAACACGATGCAAATTATCAATCATTTTAACCTCTTCAACCCAAGACTTCAACTGAATACAATGCATTTCGTGTAATTTTACTCAAACAGCCTATTCAAATGAATCCTCTTTCAAATATTTATTCAACTTACTTTTATCGTTTGGAATAGGTCCGAATTTGCTGAAGACTGCAAAAAAGATACCAATATAATCACATGGAAAATGCAGGTAACAAATGATCATCCTGTCTCATTATTACCCCTTATTTCAAAAGTTTAAGAGAAAATGTATATAAAAGAATGATTTTATCTTAGACAGTTAAAAACACCCCTAATTACCTCAATCATAATTACCTCAATCATACGTACTGAGCAATCAAAGTTGAAATATATCAGTTACAAGAATACTTTGGCGAAAATCATACGTATAGAAAAGAAAAATACTATACTAATCAGTCACAATTTTACAGGCATGATATGCAAAATACATGGAAAGTTTTAAAGCAAGACATGAATATATCAAATGTTAAGTCAAATATTACAAAAATTAGATTCGATGGCGAAATTTTTGAAGATCCTCATCAAATTTGTTATATTTTGATTAATCATTTTTCCTCAATTGGGGAAAGCCTGACAAGTAATATTCCTCCCTCCACAAAACATTTTTCCGAATTGTTGGGTCTGCCAAATTCTAGTTCAATATTTTTTAATCCAACATACACTCAGGAGATAATTAACATTGTCTCTGATTTTAGTTCCAAAAAAGTGCTGGACACGATGACATCAGCAATTTTCTTTTAAAGGGGGTAATATCGTCAATTGCGGATCCTTTAGCTCATATATTTGATTTATCCCTTTTTTAACGGCACCTTCCCCGAAAGTATGAAAACAGCAAAAGTCATCCCTTTGTTTAAAAAAAGGCGACAAATTAGACGTAAATAATTACCGACCGATGTCTTTGTTAAGTGCATTGTCAAAAATTCTTGAAAATTTGTTTATAAAAGAACTATCATTTTTTTTTATATTCAATAATATATTTTCGAATTCTCAGTTTGGATTTAGGGAGAAACATAGCACTACACATGCATTATTGAGTTTTATAGAAAAAGTGGCACATGCTATCGATAAATCTTCTCATCTGATAGGTTTGTTCCTGGACTTCTCCAAGGCCTTCGACACCATCAATCATGATGTTTTACTTAACAAATTACATTATCATGGAGTGCGCGGGAAGGCCTTGGAGTGGTTCAGGAGCTACCTCATGAACAGGAAACAAAATGTCTCTCTAAATGGTTGTAATTCACAAATATTAGATATCAAATGTGGGGTGCCACAGGGAAGTTTATTGGGTCTACTGTTGCTTAATGTTTACATAAATGATTTTTGTAGATCATCAGATGTTCTTTCTTTTATTCTCTTTGCAGATGACTCAAATTTCTTTTTTTCATACAGTAATCTTCTTACCCTTGTCAATACAATAAATTCAGAATTAGAAAATGTTGCCCAGTGGATAAAAGCAAATAAGCTATCTCTTAATCTTCAAAAAACAAAATTTATGCTCTTTAGTAATTCTACTGAGGCATTACCTGTTGATATTGTTTTAGATGGTACTCCACTTGAAAATGTTTCCCATGTAAAAATTTCTTGGAATAACAGCTGACAATAAGCTTTCATGTCATATTGACAGTATATGTAAAATTATTTCACGTAATATTGGTAGGCCTATAATTAATAAGCTTAAGTTCTGTTTTCCTTTGTCGTCTCTGCTTGTACTATCGATATTCATCCTTAATACTGCCATATTCAAATTACGGTATTCTCGCGTGGGGAAATACATATAAAACATTTTTAGATAAATTACTTTTATTGCAAAAGAAATCAATCCGTGTCATATGTCATACTGCATTTTTGTCCCATACTGACCTACTATTTTATGAGCATAAAATATTGAAAATTGATGATTTGTATTTGTTTAATCTAGGACAATTTATGTATAATTATAACAAAAATAATCTTCCAAATATATTTGAAACAATGTTTCAAAGAAATCAATCCGTTCACAATCATCCAACACGGCGATCAAATAACTTCCATTTGCCATTTCTGAGAACTTTGTTGGCTCAAAACACATTCATCTACGATGGGCGAAATTATTGGAATTCACTTCACAACAATATTACAACAGCTCAATCTCTGAACTCCTTCAAGAATAAATCAAAATCATTTTTATTGAAATCATACAACATCCAACCGAGTTAGTTTCCCTTTATCATATCAGTCAAGTCATCATTCTTTTTTACATAAGTCCTCCTTCTAATTATATTCCTGTCTGTGTTCTAAATATAACGATGTGTCTATTCTCTCTCTCCTGCATTCTTACCAACATAGTTACGTATAAAAAAATAATTTGCATTATATTCAATCCAGCTTGTATTTCACCTCTTATTTTACATTATGGAATCCAGATTGCTTGCGTCCACGATGGCACGTGCTGTAGTTTTCCCCCTTTTTTCCCCCTTTTTTTTCTCTTTTTTTCTCTCTTTTTTCTCCTTTCCTTTCTTTTTCCCTTCCCAATCATCTTGATGTCAGTTGACATCGGTTCGTTTATTTTGTTTTATATTGCTATCTTGTGTATTTTCTGAGGGTCCCATATCGTACAAGCTCTGCTTCTTAGTGGGACCCTCCATTCCATGCTCATCCTTAATTGACTTGTATTATACGCTTTATGTATATATCAACAAAGATGTAATTGCATCTACTTCTCATTTTCATATGTACCTTGTCAAATTACGTTCTGCAAGTATTACAAATATCCTGTACATATGCAATGTATATAATGTTTTTGTTTATTTGATGGAAGTGAAATTAAAGTTGAATCTTGAATCTTGCATACAACAAACATACATCGATATCCGACTCTTACCTGCAATAACATTCACTTGAATAATCAAATGCTGTACAGTTGTCTTACAAATAGATAATACTCTATAACACGGCCGGCACCACGTTTTTTTTTTTTTTTTTTTTTAAGTTGTTTCATCAGCTGACAAGCAACAAAAAAAAAAAAACAGCAACAAAACAAAACAAAAACAAAAAAGCAAAGAAACAAAACAAAAACAAAAGGCATTCAACGCCATTTTCTGGTGCCACGTCCGGGGTCCAAAAAGTGTGTGTGTGTGGGGGGGGGGGGGGGAAGGGCAAGTGATTAGACCCTATATATTCCTATGTTTAATGCAAAAAAAAAAAAAAAAAAACAGTAGGGGCCCGAACCCCCTCCCCCTCCCCAGATTGAGCCGGCGCTGCTGCTGAGCTATGGATCTGACGTATTTTGGCACAATCTCATCTGAAGCAAGTCACTTTACTTCAAAGCTTTTTAAAAGAAAATTACAGTTAGTGATGACAGATAATTATTGTGTTTTATTTCAATGAATAATCAGATAAATAAGAGCTGTCATCTTATCAAGCATCATTAAGTATTTTTATTCTTGTGACTGCCCAATTTACTGCAAATTGATTAATTAACTTTGCTGGCAAAGGTATATTTTTCCTCAAAAAAAAAAATGTTTTCATAAATCTCTGGGTCATTATAATATTTTGTTTGTTCATTGTATTCTTTAATAGAAAAATAAGGTTGCAAAAATTGATTTACATTGGAATGAATCGTACAGATTTGCTTGTGATTGGTCTCTGCTATTCGTCTAACTCTTACCGTTTTTCTTCCACGAGGTATCAAGCCAGTACTGAGTACGATGGGTGTGACCGCTTATCACCTTCCAGGCGCTGCTCGGAGAGATTTTTACCCCACAGTCGCTGAGACCTTGTCCTGTCCAGTGATTAAGCTGACCAAAATCACATGAGAACAAAGCTCGAAAAGGAAGAGAAAGGAAAGAAAGAAACAGAGATCCAACGCAACGAGTAAACAAATTCGAACAGAAAAAAAACCCACTCAATTTGTATAAGAAACTTGTTATCTGATTAATAAGGAAAGAATTTGGTAACGACAGCACTGGGAGGCTTTAGAAGAAACTACAATTGAAAAATTGAAATGTCCTCTCTCTCTCTCTCTCTCTCTCTCTCTCTTCATTTTTGGGGAAAATTGTAAGGGGGAAATGAGGAAGAGAAGGAAACAGAAAGAGAGGTGCTCTGCGGAATAGAATGCCCCTTTACGGAAAGACAATAAGAATGACAAAAAGAATATTTGATACCTGTTTGAGCTACAGCTGCGTGGTAACACGTCAACCGCACCAAGAAAAAGAGGGCCACGTTTGATAACTCCATGTTATAAATGACTCTGTCAGGTGGTTGTGTTTGATCAAATCATTAACAGAAGAAAATGTCTCCCAAAAGTTATCGTGACAGAAAACTCAAATCACCACAGGCTTCAACTCTTGGCTTCGCTTAATGTGGTAATCAAAGACAGACTAAACCTTTTGATTGTTCAATGGGACGGAATGGGAGGTCTCTATTACCTGTCTTTGTCTTTTCACAAAGCCGTTGGGATGTGTGTTGGAAGATCGATCTTACGATGAGCGAAAGCGAAATTAAATTCTTCCTGTCTTCAAGTAGGCCCTACATGACAATGCATTTTATGCTGACCTCGATTCTTGGCCATGCGCCAACATCCGAAGAAAATACTTGTGTTGAAGTACTAGGAATTACAAAAAAAAAAAAATTCCCACTTTTGATCCTTAATAGTTCGAAAACCATATATCAGATGACACTGTCATTGATATGAGTTACAGCTGAATACTGTACAATTTAGTTTGAGGTGATTTGAATATTAAAGCATGTATTAGTTTTATTAAATCCATTATCAATCTTAAAATTAGGTTCCATATATATATATATATATATATATATATATATATGAATTATTCTATTATTCTTATCTTTTGTGGTGACGTCTAAGTCAACAAAAATGCACATGAATACACGTTCCACATAAAATCATTGTGAACTATTCAAACAACGTGCTCACAAACATGCTCTTTCCCCTCCCCCTACGCCCTCATTTATTATCCAAAGTACTTTCAAGAGGCAGAAAAAAAAACAACAACAACAAAACTGGTCAGTGGTGTCATTGTCAACTTCTCCTGAAACTTTTATCATAATTAATTGTTTGAGTTATTTTGCAAACAGACATAGCCAACTAAGCCAAAGAAGCCAACGCCGACAAACGCATAACTTCCTTGGCGGAGGTGATAATGTTCACGATAAATTTGTAGACCCTTTAAAAAGTTATCTGTATACACACTCAAGACTGCCGAATGTATATTGTACGTAAACTTTAGACAATTGTGATGCAAATTTCTGCTTACAGTTTCTGTGACCAGTCTTTTAGTTTTGAAAGCTTCTTTGCGTTTGGTAATGTTGCTCTCTTTTTTTTTCTTTTTTGTTCACGTGGCTCATTTAATAATCCCAGATAGGGATATAGGGGAGATAATAATTATGATAATTCATAATTAAATAACACAATTTAAGTTAATCCCCACAGGGTTTCCCCAACAACCCACCCCCTTGAAATAAATCAATTAAGTTGGAATTATCATTTTAATCTAATCTTAAAAGATCTAATATTATACTGTTATGAAATGAGTTCAAATACTTTGGTCCATTTGAAGGTGTTCTGAGCCAGTAAAGTTCTCAAAAATGGTAAATTGAAGTCAATCCATCTCCTTGTCGGATAATTTTGAATAGATTGATTTCTTCTAAACTTTGTTTCAAATATATTTGGAAGATATAATCATACATGAATTATCCTAAATTGAACAAATACAGATCTTTAATTTTTCAACAATTTGTATTAAAAAAATAAAGGGTCAGTATGAGACAAAAATGCAGTACGACATATGACACAGAGTGACTTCTTTGTAACAGAAATAATTTATCTAAGAGTGTTTGATATATATTTCCTCACGCGGGAATACTATAATTCAAGAAAGCAATATTAGGCATGTATAAAATTTAATGTAATGTAATCAATTAATAGCTCTACTTTCCTTCCCTTTCTCTTTTACTCGTGTTATCACTTTGTTTGGCCCGCATCATTGGCTCTGACTGCAGGGAAGAGGACAATGTAATAGAATGTTCATACAGATTGTCCATTTTAAGCCCTTTTTACACTTGTGTTTCTTAACTCCGGACTTTCTCTGACCCAGGACTATCGTTAGTCCCGTACCAATTTTTTCAGCTTTTTACACTCGCCAATTAGTCCCGTACTATCTCTTGTCCGGGGCTAAGGAGAAAACTGACCTTTTTACACTCGTATTTCTTAGCCCCGGACTTTCCAAACCACATGAATATTCATGATTACGCTGTGTACTGTACACGTACACGCATGTACCGGCAGCACTTGATTACCTCGTTTCTGATTGGTCAGTGAGGGTCGGACTTCGTCTCCGTTGCTTAGCCCAGGATTAGTTTTTCGTTCTGTTTACACTCACTTGCTTGGCACCGCAATTGCGGTGCTAACCCTGCTGTTTTGCTGGGCCATATAGTACCGGACTATCGGTGGGGCTAGCCCACTTTGGCAAAAACGAGTGTAAACAGAAAGTGGGCTAAGGATAGTCCCATACCAACGGTGGGGCTAAGGGGGGGGGGGGACTTAGCCCCACCGTTGGTACGGGACTATCCTTTGGTACGGGACTAAGCAAAAATTTACAAGTGTAAAAAGCCCTATAGATTGTATCTACACTATAGCACCAGAAAAAAAAAAAAAAAAAGGATATCGAGTACCGAAGGGGATGTAACAAGAGCAGATCGAGAGTGCACTTAAAGCATGAAATATTTGCTTGAGGTTAAAATACATGCTTCGAAAACAAGGTGCTTGCTTTTTACCCTTTCTCGTTCTCGCCCTTTGTATTATAGAAGTGGTACTTTTAATGTGTCTCAGTTTCTAGTAATCTTTATACAATAGATATATTGAATCTCTGTGAGATCAAATCAACATGCATTCAGCGGTCAGTCACCTGACAAGTCTCATTAAAGTCGGGTAAAGTTCATAACACTTTCATGAATTTTTAGATCGGTCCATTTGTAGAAGATGAGAGGTTTTGTTCATACGGTTATGGCCATATTAGTGCCTCCACTTTTAAATTTTCGAATATCATCTCTACATAAATGATCGTACTTCACAGAGGATAAAACTATGTAAGCATCATAACTTCATAATTAGTGGTTCCATCAATAATTATTAAGCTACATGCTCAAGTAAGCGTATAATACACGAATAATCATATTTGTAAGCAGGGTTTAGTTATCTTCAATATAGCGACATTAGATTCATGAACAGTAGATATTTCTTTTGTACAAACCACATAAATAAACATATAACTTTCATCTCCGCCTATATTTTGAAATCCTATAAGTTCTATTTGCTTTTATTATCCTTATAATATACATATATATGTATATATATATATATATATATACGGTCATATTTTCACATTTCTATTCAACTATATCATAAGTAATAGCAGGATAGGTTCATGAATTATATTTCCATTGTATTAGCTACAGAGACAAATGCCTGACTTTTATTTCTGCATATTTGTTATCTATTTTTCCTTGTTTACATGTGTCACATGGCATTACGTTACAAGTATATTACTATATAAAAGATATACATTTTATTGTGTAATTTTTATGTATTCCGCTACACTCGAATTCGAAAGACATGTGAGCCCCTAAAAAAAAACAAAAAACAAAAAACAAAACTCGTTGATACATTTCTATATCACTTACCGAGCCAACATAATTCATTCATCCTTTTATTTTCTCCATTTCCAACACAAATATATTACAAAAGATTGACTACATATGAAGTTACAATACATAGTGGAATTGGGGAGGAATGCTAAAAAGCATTGCCTGTAGGGTATATTTCCTCCCACACGTTATACAACAAATTAGGCCTATATGTTTGATATACTGTTATACATAAAAAGGGAAAAACAAAAGAAACTAAGATATTATGGACACCAAACTATGCGGAAAAAAAAGCACCCAGGATTCCTACACTAGGTCGCTGTCATGCAGAAAAAGAAAGGTAACAGAACGAGAGAAAGAGAGGGAGAGAGAGAGAGAGAGAGAGGGGGGGGGGGGAGAAAAGAAAGAGAGAGAGAGAGAGAGAGAAAAAAAAAAAAGAACATTGAGAAGGTCGCAGTTTAAAAAAGATAATATTTTTTGAAAGACCGTTGGAATGGTACTCTGTAAAACCAGGAAGAAGAAGGAGAAGAAGAAGAAAAAGAAGAAGAAGAAGAAGAAGAAGAAGAAAAAGAAGAAAAAAAGAAAAAAAAACACCGACACCCCCTAGTCATACAGCCCACAAGCTAGACACTTAGTGAACGAGGCCTATGAGCTCGGCATAAAGTAAGATAGGCCCACGAACTATAGAGTCCATAGCACCAGCTAGACACTTGTCAAATAAGGCCCAGTTAGCTCGACACTTGGCAAATTAGGCCCACGAGTTCGACACACTAGGCGAAAAAGCCCATTGGCTGGGGAACAGGTTCAAAGACCCACAAGCTCTTACTATACTAGGCAAATAGGGCACACATTCAGTCGAACGCTTGACTTGATCCCTGCGGAAATGAACGCAATGCCCTACGGTGTAAAACAAAATTTGAAAGCATTGTAACCAAGCTCTTCACATTGATAATTCGACCGTTTGACCATATATCAATATGACTTAAAATTACGAACACATTGTCAATCATCAGAAACAGAACATTACTATGTAATCACCGTAAAAATCACACCACAGTGTGAAATCACTTTCACACTTTTAAATTCGAGTGTTTTCACATAGTCGAATATGTGAACATATTGTAAACATACTCTAAACACTGTGTTCTTTCCAGCAAGGTAAACAGCGCCATCTATACGGCAAATACGTATTTCTTTAGGGTGTTGCAAGAATGAAATAAGGAAAAAATTCTTGATTAGAGGACAGTTTCGTCATGCTTGGAGACGCGAGAATGTTATCAAGTGATAATTTTGCTTTACTATAACATTGTGCTCTCCATGAACCTTTATTCCCTTCCCTTCACTCCACCGCCTAAAAAAAAAAAGAATAATAAAAATAATGAAATAGAATACAGTTGCACAAAATATTATATAAGGTAGTGTCTTCTTGGTTCAAACTCAAGTCTGTTACAGAAATGTTTGCATCAGCGCATCTGCCAGTGAAAATCCAAATCAGTGCGAGAGAATTTTGCATAGTTTTGAATAGATTGACGGTGTTTCGGTGACATTCCTTTCAACCTTCAATTATAAACATGCGCACAAAATTAACACACTCAAGTTTTGAACAGAACTGGCTCTGATTTACACTTAATACTGTTCTAAAGAAAAAAAGAAGTGCAATTCTTAAGATAGTGTAGTTAGCTTTCAAGTAAACAAATGCAATCTACTGGATGTAATCCGATTCAAAATGATGGAGTAACAATTCATACCCTTTGATACCATGTTTGATGCTGCCACTCAAAAGCATTTAAAGCAATATATGTCAAACTGGATCTACTGCAGAGATAGATATGCAATGCATTTATGGCTCACTTATTGTATTCCTAATTATTTTGTTGGAAATGAAATAAATCAACTTGAACTTAAACACTGCATTATGGCCAGCCACCCTCTAAAAAGGATATGTCCTTTATGATGCTAATTACCATTCGCCGCCCCTTTTCATAAAAGATGCGCGGAAAAGACACGGGGATTCGATAATAGAATTTGCGCAGATATTAAAAAAAAAAAAAATCACTCGACTTTGGTATAATGCCATAATGAAAATAACAACGGAAAGAATCCCACTAATTAACACTCACAAAAGAAGTAAACAAGAAATCGTAAAAACCAGCATTTTTGTATGAAACCTCTTTGAAATGAAAATCACCTTAGGCAATTGATATGTGTTGTTTCCGTTCCCTCGCAAGGTCGTGCGTGGTATTTCATGCACCATGTCAGCACTTCAATAGTCTGGTTTCCAGACCCTTTGTCAACTGGACTCCGCGGCGACGAAGTCGCCGCCCCGTGACGAAGTCGCCGCCTTCGACAAAATCAACTTAAACTATGCTAGTTTTCGACGTTGAGGGCGTCAATATCATGAATAGCGAAATAGTGTGGGCAGAGGGTCTGGAAGCCAGACTACACTTCAATGTGGAGGCGAAATGGCCTCGAAGAGGACGCCACGAGAGTATTGGAACGCAGGTTCAACCCCCCCCCCCCCCCCCCCCCCCCAAAAAAAAAAAAAAGAAAAAGAAAGAGAAAAGCATTATTTCATGAAAGACCCAAAGTTGTTGTTTGTTGTTTGTTTGTTTGTTTTTTATCCAATTATCATTCACTGCAAAACTTGAGACCGTGAAGTTGTGCGTTTAAACACTTCCTCTTTGCTTTATGTTACCAGCGCTTGCTTTGTGACTGGTACTCCTCCTGTTTGCATTAACTTGATAGACATTTAGATTAAGAAAAATAAGAATTAATCTTCACTGGAATATTTATGGTAATTTTTTTTTCTCATGTTGAGCGTTACTCTCTTCTTCCTCTTTTCCTTTCTTTTTTGTTCATATGCTTACTGTACATTGCACTTCCGTCATAATGAAGGTTGTATTACAACAAAGGAAAAAAAAAGGCTGTTCCAGAATCATACCATCTACGTAGGCCCTATAAAGGTTTAAAAAAATGTTGATAAAACGAAAGAAAACTTAACTTCCCGGGGACTTCATTATAAGTTTATTTATTTATAGTAATTTTTTTCTCATGTTGAGCGTTACGCTCTTCTTCCTCTTTTCTTTTCTGTTCTTTTTTCTCTTTTGTTCAAATGCTTACTGTACATTGCACTTCCGTCATAATGAAGGTTGTATTACAACGAAGGAAAAAAAAAGGCTGTTCCAGAATCATACCATCTACGTAGGCCCTATAAAGGAGAAAAAAAAAATGTTGATAAAACGAAAGAAAACTTAACTTCCCGAGGACTTCGTTATAACGGGAGTTCCCTGTATTCAGGTTCGTGGGATACTCTGGCTACCTTTGTTTTGTTTTGTTTTTGTTTTTTTCGTAGGGATCTCTCTCCCTCTCTCTCTCTCTCTCTCTCTCTCTCTCTCTCTCTCACTCACTCATGGCTGCCTAAACTACCATAATGAAACATATGAAATATATATATGAAATATATTGCAAAGCAAAGACACTGTGTGAACACATCCCGCGCAAACATATAGTCGTATGCATTCTGTGTGTGTGTTGCGGTGTTCTTTTCGTGCCACCCCCCCCCCCTTCTCTCTCACTTTAGCTCACATTCACACTTTCTTTTTCATCTCCTGTTCTATTATGTATGCCTGACACGCTCCCAGGAAAAACTTGATGTTCTTCCTCCAACAAGTAAAAGTGGTGTCGGATTTCTACCATCAGTCTCATGATTCGCACTACGTTGAGAAAACACTGACCTGACTAAAGCCCTTCTCACTTGGCTCAGTTTTCGCTTTGGGTCTCACATGCAATGTCTTGTGTCCCTGACGTAGGATTTTATACTGCAGTTCCAAATATAACGCCTCCACATTCAATGTACGAATTTGAAGGGGCTGCGAAATTTGCAGATCGGAAACTATGGACATGGTGCGATTATACATCATTTTCTTTCAGACTGCTTGCTTCTTTGTTGTAAGTCAATCAACTGTGCCTGGTGAGTAGACATTGTCTTTTTGGTTGTGGTTATTTCACATCGTGCTGTTGAATTGAATCGAATTGAATTGAATTTCATTTCATTTCATTTCATTTGTTCAGCGAAAAAAAAAACATCAAAGAATTGCGATGATAAACAATCATCACAAAGCACAGAGTAAAGACAGATCTATATGGAATACATGATTATATAGGTTTTCCCGGTCAATTTCATACTTTTGTCACTCAAATTCATTAATGTGCATTCAAATTCACAAAGCGCACGCACGCGAAAATATTCGGGCATTCAAATTCAGAATCCGAGCGATCAATTTCATTTATGGGCGTTCTATTTCGTTTTCGTGAAATCAAATTCACAATTGGGCATTCAATTTCAAAATGCGAGCACCGACTTTCCTACTCGTGCATTCAAATTCATGCGACAGTCATGTGATAGTCCCAACGAGCTTGTGTGGAGCGTTCAAATTCATTTTTAGGCGATCAAGTTCCTACTTCGTGCAATCAATTTAACGAGGAAAATGGAGTAGACTTTTAAGAAAGGAAAAAGGGCCAACACAACCAATGAAGGCTTGCATATAGTGTAATTATGATTTTTTTTTACAGGTTCTACATTATTCTCTGTTCATGTATTCTTTGTTTTTCATCTCAATAAATTTCAAATTGTAATGTCCAATCAGCAGTGCATCCAAACAACACAACGACAATTCAATCATATTTATTGATGATACTGCATGCTGACAACGCCCCAACACCAACCACATAATGACAATTCATCAATTTAAAGACAAACTGACACACAATGATCTCACATAGTCCCGCAAAAGTAAATCAATAAGACAGCAATACACAAAAAACAAGACGTATGAAATGTTCATGTATCAGTTTCAGTATACTAGTCGAAATTGTTTTTGTTTTTTTCCCTCGAAAGTGTCAACCAATCCTCAGTATTATGCTCGTCTGTAGGCCTATACAGTGCCTAATGTTTGTTTGTTTCATTTTCCATCAAAGAAGATGGCTGGATAACCCATATTCGGCTGCAATAGCTGGTCTTCCATACAGGGTCCAGTTGGATGTTCTGCTCTTTGCGATGAATAAATGAAGTGGGATCTTTTACGTGCATGAGTTGTGACTCTCTCACACATGGGACCTCCATTTCATGTCCAATCCGAGGGACATGTGCCTGTATATTCCTTTTTGCTAAGCGCGAGTTCAAAATTGTCAATGAACAGGTGGACCTCTACTGCAAAATAAATAATCATCATAAATCCCAATATGCTCAAAGCCAAATGAGAAACACATGCATACACGGCCCAAACTAACTAAATTCAGGACTTCTTTTAAATTAAATGCAGTTATTTGGAACATGGTTGCCTATTCACGAATTTGAATGACCGACGAGATTCCGTCGCCAGCTTGACATGAATTTGAATGCTCATTTATGAAATGCGTGCTCCTCTCTTAAATTTGAATGCTCCGATAGTGAATTTGAATGCTCCGACAGTGAATTTGAATGCTCGGATAGTGAATTCGAATGACCGGATTTTGAATTTGATTGCTGATTCAGTGCTGCGAGCGTGGAATGCGTGAATTCGAATGCTCGGAATAGGAACTTGAATGGCAAAAGTATGAAATTGACCGGGAAAACACATATTACAAGCTGAAGGGAAGCAGCCAACGAGGAATTAAAAGTTTCCTTACAATCTTGCCGACCCAAGTAAGCAATTAAAAAAAAAATACAATAGTGGCAATCATTTTCGTGTTTTTAAACAAAGAGATGAACAAATATAGTATACAGATATAAGAACAGAACCAAAACATCTACAGCAATTTATTTATTTACAGACGTTATGACGTGCTTTTTTAAGTGCTTTGGTCCATTGTCAGAGAGTAATTCTATGTGAGAGAAACAGTTGGGAAATATAGAGCTCGATGTGAAACACTTTTGAAAGAAAAAGTAGACATCTACACATTTTTTAAGGGACCATTCAATCAGGCATAATATTGAGCTTTGATGGTACTATAATTTCTACTAACCTTTCGAGTTTTGCGGTTTTTCAGTGGATATGATAGAGTATCAATTTTCATTACCGCAGTTGGGGAAATCGAGCAAGGATGACAACTGGAAGAGAATGGTTAAAATTACGAGAAAGTTGGTAACATGGTTATTCCAGCAGTGCCAGTTATGTCCGCAATTCCGCAAATTCTTACCATTAACTCAAGTGAAAATCGAATTTAGTTCAGCCTTGTGGATCCAGCGAATACAGCGATATTACTAGTAAGATTTTCACATTCAATAGTAAGGTTTGAAGAAAATTAGACCAAGCATTACAATACACCCTGTTGGAAAGAACACAGTGCCCAACAGAGTAAAACAGAAGGTAAAACACGGTGTGAAATCTCTTCACACTGTTAAATTTGAGAGTTTTAACGATGTGAGCACGTGTAGATCATCAATTCATAATATGGTGAATCATCAATTCACAGTGTGAAACAGAACATTACTATGTGAACTCTCTGTGAAAAACCAAACCACAGTGTGAAATCATATTTACACCGTTAAATTCGAGCGTTTGACGTAGTCAACGATGTGAATTCATTGTGAAAACACTGTGGAACCCTGTGTTCTTTCAAGCAGGGTAGTGTTGAATCTCTTTTGGTAAACATTTATGCCCCCATCCCTGGAAAAGAGACTGAAACAGTTCATGACGTCACAGTCGGGCAATAATACAAATATAACTGATAGTGATAAAAATGATGATAATAACATTATCATTAATAACATTGATACTACTGCTACTACTTAATATTAATGATGATGATGATGATAATAATAATGATGATGATAATAATAATGATGATTATAATGAAACAAGAGTACAAATAAATTCACTAATTCCTTTTCCCAATTACTGAAGTGCGCATTCCTTCGACGTGTTGCTAGCATAAGGTTAAGTGTAAAATTACTTTAGTTACCCTCCGGAAAATGCACATCGAGTGCAGCTGCAGTTCTTTCATTATGCTAGAAAAATGAAAATATGTGTGGAATTCTCTTTATTCTGTTGCAATGCACTGAAATCACAAATTGTTATTGTCTTCCTATCCACCCTAATAACATATGGATTTAACGGGGGAAAGCAGGAAAATAAAAAAAATGATCCATAGCTTTCAATAGAATTGTCCGATTTTCTTAAAACTTTACTCATGTCTACAACTAACACATCTGCGTTCACGGAATCCATGTATTATGTGTGGGGTCAAACTTCCCTGTAACGACTATTCATTTCGCCAATATTACTAGTTAGTATGACTAATATAGGTTTTCCCGGTCAATTTCATACTTTTGTCACTCAAATTCATTAATGTGCATTCAAATTCACAAAGCGCACGCACGCGAAAATATTCGGGCATTCAAATTCAAAATCCGAGCGATCAATTTCATTTATGAGCGTTCTACTTCGTTTTCGTGAAATTAAATTCACGATTGGGCATTCAATTTCAAAATGCGAGCACCGACTTTCCTACTCGTGCATTCAAATTCATACGATAGTCACGTGATATTCCCAATGAGCTTGTTTAGAGCGTTCAAATTCATTTTTAGACGATCAAGTTCCTACTTCGTGCAATGAATTTAACGAGGAAAATGGAGGAGACCTTTAAGAAAGGAAAAAGAGCCAACACAACCAATGAATGCTTGCATATAGTGTAATTAGGATTCTTTACATGTTCTACATTGTTCTCTGTTCATGTATTCTTTGTCTTTCATCTCAATAAATTTCAAATTGCAATGTCCAATCAGCAGTGCATCCAAACAACACGACTAGTAATCATATTTCTTGATGATACTGCATGCTGACAACGCCCCAACACCAACCACATAATGACAATTCATCAATGCTTAAGACAGCAAAACACAACAGACAACACGTATAAAATGCTCATGTATCAGTTTCAATATAGTCAAAATTGTTTTTTTTTTCCTCGAAAGTGTCACTCAACCCTCCGTATTATGCTCGTCTGTAGGCCTTTACAGAGCCTAATTTTTGTTTTTTGTTTTTTAATTTTCTATCAAAGAAGATGGCTGGATAACCCATATTCAGCTGCAAAAGCTGATCTTCCATATGGGGTCCAGTTCAGATGTTTTGCTCTTTGCGATGAATAAATGAAGTGGGATCTTTTACGTGCATGAGTTGTGACTCTTTCACACATGGGACCTCCATTTTATGTCCAATCCCAGGGAAATGTGCCTGTATATTCCTATTTGCTAAGCGCGAGTTTAAAATTGTCAATTAACAGGTGGACCTCTACTGCAAAATAAATAATCAACATAAATCCCAATATATTCCAAGCCAAGTGAGAAACACATGCATACACGGCCCCAAAGTAACTAAATTCAGGACTTCTTTTAAATTGAATGCAGTTATTTGGAACATGGTTACCTATTCACGAATTTGAATGACCGACGAGATTCCGTCGCCAGCTTGACGTGAATTTGAATGCTCTTTGATGAAATGCGTGCTCCTCTCTTAAATTTGAATGCTCCGATAGTGAATTTGAATGTTCCGATAGTGAATTTGAATGCTTCGTTAGTGAATTTGAATGCTCCGAGAGTGAATTTGAATGCTCGGATAGTGAATTCGAATGACCGGATTTTGAATTTGATTGCTGATTCAGTGCTGCGAGCGTGGAATGCATGAAATCGAATGCTCGGAATAGGAACTTGAATGGCAAAAGTATGAAATTGACCGGGAAAACCTATAATATGACTAATATAAGTTATCCCATACATGTATGTGGATTCAATAAACGTAGAAACGTAAGTAGTACATATGAGAGAAGTTTAAGGAAAATCGGAAAACAATATTGGAACCCATGTAAGACTACTACCTGTTCGGTCCTATAGGCTATCCAGCGATCATGTCTTGTGCAGATAGGATATGAAAACAGACAAAATCATGGTAAACAAACAAATGATGATCTGTCTACAAACCCCGGAGTTAGATCTATAGAAGGAGAAGAGAAGTCTCTCCTAAATACATTGTTGTGGATTTCGCAAATGCAGAAAGATCTGTAAAAAACTAAGTGCAAATTTTAGGAAATTCGGAAGACAGTTTTATAAGTTATGATTTCATAGAAATTTAGATCATTCCATTAGCATCATTACAACAAATATTCATACCATGAACTTACATCGATGTTGAGAAGTTGGTGCGGGTGAAATGTAGAACACTGATGACATTTGATTATAGGAGAGTTGAGGAAAGATGTCCTTTATTCCTTTTTATCTAATACTCCATAGTTTTCCAATCTGTTAATGTATACAGGATATTGGTCTGCGAACATGGGTAGTGTATAATGGCATAGTAATCGTCATTCTTTGATATGAAATATTTGCTTATTTCCGCAATAGGAATTACTTGGAATAGTCTTTAATGTAACAAGAAGGGTTTCTTTTAACAGTATTTGACGTGTCTGATATTCACTTGTTTTGTTTGGAAATGAAAGAAAAAGTGAATGAATGAATGGATGAATGAAAAGAAGAAATAAAGAAAGAACGAGTGAATGAATGAATAGATCAATCAATCAATCAATCAATCAATCATCAATCAATCAATCAATAATTATCATAAAACGAGCTATCCTTGGTTTTGCTCTGTAGGATTTTCGTGCGATTTCGGTAGGAGAAAGTTCTGTGGTTTCATTAATGACTTGGAAACGTGCAGTATTCGATCCAGCGAGTGGATAGTGGCAAGTGGTTACGGACCCCATGGGAGACAGCGCAATGATAATAAAGGAGGTAAGATTATATTGGTTAAAGTTCTATTTTTGCTTTGCTTTTTTAAGCATGTGCATGATATCATACATAAGCATAGTTAAGGTTCCTGTAGGATAAAACAACCAAAAGTAAGAAGAAGAGAAGGAGGAGAGACTGAGAAGGAAAAGTACATTTTAGTGTAGGGCCTACGTAATTTATCAAGACCAGTAAAAAATATGTATGTATATACATTTTGTGAATATTGTTGGTTTACCGGCATTCTGCTGAAGTCAAACTAACAAAACAAAACCAAAAAAAAGAAATGCAGCTGTTATGAAAAGTGATACAACACTAGCTGAAAAAACAGCAACACCAAAACACACACACGCACACACACACACACACACACATACACTAAACAAGTTGCGTATCATATGCCTAAAATGTAGATGTTGTGTAGCAAGTTTAATTCAATCAGCCGCTCATTTATAAAAATCATGTTTAAGTCCCGACATCGCTCATTCCTCCAAATTAATTATTATTACCATCATCATCATCATTAGATGTAGTGAACAGAGAATTAAAGTTGGTTCAAATGAGGATTGAAGCAAACAAATTATCTCTCAATATTAACAAAAGTATTTATATGTTATTTAGTCATTATGTTGATCACCTGCAAGGCGATATAAAATGAATAAGGTTTGTTTAATTCAAGTTGAATCATCTAAATTTTTAGGTCTTTATATTGACCATGAATTATCATAGAAATATCACAGAGATTACTTATCTAAGATGCTTTCAAGAAATACATATGTGCTGGAATTTTAAATAAGCTCAAACATATTTTCCCAAAATATATTTTGAAAAATGTATATTCAACGTTTATCTTACCCTATCTGAGTTACGGTATATTTGCCTGGGGAAATTGTGCAAAATCGCACATAGAGAAAATTTTCAAAATTAATACGGAAACGGGTTATCGTTCAGTCAGCCTATCTGGTTTTTATTGTCACCCTGGTCACACGAATTACTTCGTCTTTGCAAACCGACTCCTTAAAGTTGCTGAATTGTTTTTATACAACTTAGGCACATTTATGTTTCAATTATCAGCCAACGACTTGCCTGAAATTTCTCCGCTTATGTTTCAGAAAAACTATGAAGTTTATGCTTACTAAAAGACAAAGTGATTTATTTCACCTTTCACGCACTTGCACACTCCTTGCTAAAAAACAACAACAAACAAACAAACAAACAACAACAACTTTTTTGTTTTTACCGGACCCAAATTCTGGAATGATCTTCCCGAAGATTTAGTCAAATGTTCTTCTGTGTTTATACAAAAACTCGAATCAGCAATGTTACTTAATGAGGGTAAGTTGCATGATAAGACTGTTTTAACCTGTTATTTTACTATCCTCTTTCAACGCATGGCGGATCAATCTGCAGTGTATGCTTGCTTGACCTCTGGTTCCAGCGTTTATGCTCCCATTATATTATCACAACACTGTCTAGTATTTTCATTTTGAACTCGTTATGAACAGTACTTGATTCTAGATAATTGTTATAATATTATGCTCGTTCACTTGTCTATTTATATGATTTTTTTAACTCAGTTCTTATTCTTTTGCTTTTGTTTTTCCAATTTTATTTTTATTTTATTTCCCTTCTTCTTCCTTTTGTATGTACCTTGGTAGTTTAGTTTTCATAGTTTCATAATTTCAGTACGTTTTGTCCTAGTCTCCACTACAAAACTAATTTACATCTTTTTCCTATTGATAGAACCCGCGTTTACAAACTGCTTTTGGGGTTCCATCCTATTTCACATGTTATAGAATTGTCTCTTGTGTACACACGTATGTATGCTAACACATCTTCTGGTTATGACCCGCTTTTGATTATTTCATATCTTGCTTGTTTGTATTTCTTTGTCTTATAATATGTATAGATGTCCAGTGAAATATGAAAATTAACGTCCTGGAGCTGTTAACTGTGTCTCGAGTGTAGGACCAGTGCAGTTTCAGTAATTACAATTCGAAAATTCAATTCAATTTTTATCATGTTGATCGAACCTATCTGTAACGCCCAACCTCGCGGTTGCTCGTGAATCCCATTCCAGGGGGATATTTCATTGCTGGAGCCGGAGGCAGGGCCAACGGGGCCGAGTTCGAAATTCCGCAGTCGGCATTGGGGAGACTTTCTGCGGGAAGATTGTCCTTCGACTTCAAGATTTGGCAGCCCAACCCGAGTACCTTGACAGTAGCTGTGTGCGGGGCAACACATCGCATCACTAGAAGTAACTCGGGATGGACTGGACCCAAGGAGATCAATTTCTACTGCTCAACACCTAGGGTTAGCTACTCACTTTTATTTGATCTCGTCAAGGAGAATTCTCCTTAGCAATTGTTTTGACGCTGATTACATGCTGATTGAAGTGCAAAAGGAAACTCCCAATTAACACATTGTTGTACGGATTATAATTATATTAAAAGTTTCTCATGAATACAGGATGCAGCATTGTCATCATCCCATTCCTAATAAAAATGATCAGAGTAATTGCACAATACTGGTTTTATTCGCAAGTATTTGACTCTCTCTGCAACGGAAAAACTTTTTCGTTCACTTATTTCTTCACGCCTTGATTTCGGTAATCTAATGGTCTGCTTTTCAGTTTATCAAACTCAAAAATTGTCCAATTATAAAAGCTACAAAACGCCGCTGCACGCATCGTTTCTTTGTCATTGTCAAGTAAACGCAGTCATATCACCCCTATCAAAGAGTCTTCATTGGTTGCCTGTGCACGAGCGTAGTAGGTTTAAGATACTTCTTCTGGTTTATCATGTTATTGTGGGAACGGCTCCTGATTACAACGTTTGTTTGTTTCGTCAATACCAACCTACACGAATTCTTCGATCCTCAACGTCTGGTCTCTTACATATTCCGTTTTCTAGGAAATCTTAGGGGAGGGGGGAAAGAGTATTATAGTAATTTTGCTGACTCTGGACCAACACTGTGGAATTCACTTCCACATGAGGTGAAAGAATTCAAGCTCCATAACATCTTTTAGGAGTAATCTAAAATCCTATTTGTCTAACCTTTCTTTTTGAAGACAGACTTTAATGTCTTCTTTTTCATCTTCTATCATGGTGTATGTATTTTCAGTATTTTTGCTTTGATGTAAAGCCCCTTGAGCATTAGAGTGGAGAATGGCGCTATAGAAATCGTATGTATGTATGTACATGTATGTGTGTTTATGTTGTTTTATTCCCTTCGAATTGTGTGATTTGATTTGCTTTAACTGATTAACTTTTAAAAAAAGAAGTACCACATTAGAAGTTACACTCTTACGGTCCTCGACATCCCTTCTATTTGCCTATGTTTCCACTTCACTTAATAAGAAATGTTGTTTTATGACTTCAAAAAGATCTCCGGTAGACCCGGGTGTGTGTATATATCCTGGTTGTTCAGTGAAAAATAAGAACACGGGAAATCCCCCGCACTTTCCTCTTTCGATTTGCACGAGGCAAAACAATCAAAGTTGTCTTTTCACTGATCATTGCATGTATTTCCCTGTTTCAGATTACTTTCAGAGCGAAAGGGACTGGAAAGATAGCCGTGGATGATGTGACGATTACACAAATTCAAGGTAAATGCAAAACTTCAGGGGGTCACATGGGTAAATCTATCTGGCTTTGGTTGAAATTTGCCTGCTAAGAACAGGTACATCCTACAAATATACCAAAAAAAAAGTTGATAAGATAAGCCTTTGTGTTTTGTCTTTTGCAAGTCACCTGTGGCATATCAAACTTGTAACTTCATGCAATAAAACATAATTTCGCGGCATGAAATTTTTTGAGAATTGGAGTCCATGGCTGTATTCATTGCATGAAATTTCGCGATGTGTCTCCGACATTCAATGCACATAATGCGGACAAGAACTTTAATTCCCGTGCATTTTGGTTTCGTCAATCTTGCGGAATCAAAATGCACGCGAACATTCCTCCTTTTACAGTGTACTGTAATTAGAAATTAAATTTGTTTCCAAACGTCTTTCTCTCATCAACTAAACACACACACATACACACACACTCACGCACACACGCACATCCACACTAACCAACCTGACACTAACACACACACACACACACACACACACACGCACACTCACGCACACACACATCCACACTAACCAACCTGACACTAACACTAACACACACACACACACTCATCCTGACACTAACACACACGCTAACACAAAATCCACACACGTTGCAGGCACAACGGCACCTACGACAACCAAACGGCAGCGACAGACCACCATGATTCCAAGGAAGGCGACGGTCATGGAGACTAGAGATGCGAAACACTCCTCACAGTCGACAACCCCTCATTCCCGGGCAACCGCGGCCAATGGTGGTTCGAGCGGAAGACCTGTCCGTACTGAAACCATTGGAAGTGCGCCGGAAGTGACGTCAAGAACAGAATCCTACCAAAGCACGACGTCACCAGACATACGACATTTAGGTAGGTCAGGAATACAATGCGTGCATACTGTTTGCACTTAAATGTTTCGCGTATATGCCTATTCACGTAAATACACAGGCAAAAACACAAAATGCATAAGATGTATGTAGGATTAGGATTATGTATATATAATATATATAATGTATATAATATAAAATTTGACTTTTTAATATCTTTTATGCATTTGTGCTTTTGCTTCTGTATTACTTTTTTACAAATATCACCATATTATATATATATATATATACGTGTATATATATATATATATATATATATATATATATAGAAGTATTGCAACAAGTTCACTCGGTTGACATCAGGTTCATCCGTATTTTATTACTACTCGGAGTTTCATGCCACCTTCATTTACGGGCAATCATCAGGTAATTGCCTGATGATTGCCCCTAAATGAAGGTGGCATGAAACTCCGAGTAGCAATAAAATACGGATGAACCTGATGTCAACCGAGTGAACTTGTTGCAATACTTCTGTCTAAAGCTCTTCCTTTGAGGATATCGAGCACTCTTCATAGAAGGATAGAATCACCAAGTGTATATATGTATATATATATATATATATATATATATATATATATATATATTTATATATAGTAGAATGGAAGGCGTTGCTTAATTAGTGACTTAGCTGGACAGTCTGTTTCAGCCGAAGCCTCGTCAGCAACTAAATCAGTTTCTTGTTAAAGTACAGTGTAATAAGACATGTACGGCTGTGGTGCACTCAAGCAAGCAAACTTGGAACTTGTACAAGAATTATCTAAAAGCAGCCGTAAAGAACAAAGACTACAATATTGACTCCTAAAGAAAGACATTGGACCCAGTAAGCATAGGGTATGAATAATTTTGAACATGACAATTCTTGAAAATCCATGAATAGAAAATCCCTGAAGTGAAGAATTTCCGGAACTGTGTATTGTTGTTATTCTGTCACTTGTTAGTCACATATTATAACTCATTTTCAAACTTGACGAAATGCGTTCATTTCTTTAGAAAAATAAAAAATAACAAAAATTAACAAGGGTATGAATAATTTTGAGGACAACTGTATACATCAAATGGGTTAGTCAAATACCGGTTAGTGATTGGCTAAACTCAGTCACGTGGTGGAGGTACATTCGTTATGTTCGCCCATGGGCGAACATTCTTGTAAATGTCCTCACATGGGAAAACATTTTCACGTAACAAAATGACAGAAGGCCTAGGACCGCGCGCGCACAGTAAATTTGGCTCTGCGCGAGCGAGCGATCGAGTGCGTTGTGTGTGCTGGTGGTTGATGTTTTTATTGAATAGAATAAAGGCGACAGACTACAATGTAGCAAATTATATAATTCGTCAATTCAATACAAGGTTTTGGAGAGAGATTTTTCTTTTTATAGTGACTCATCTTTCAATCTCTCTCTTTATCTCTCTCTCTCTCTCACTCTCTGTCTCTCTCTCTATATATATACATATACATATATATATATATATAGAGAGAGAGAGAGAGAGAACGAGAGATATGACACGCATATATATATATATATATATATATATATGAATGTGTATATATACACATACATAATATGTAAGATTTTTTTCACAAAGATCCGCATATGCTTGTTATATGTTTTTGTTTTGCTTTGTGTTGGTTTTTTGTTTTGTTTTGCTGCAATGTTGGATCCACTCACCGCCCCCACCAATTCGCCCCAACAAGTCCCTGAAACAGGCACAATGATGAATATTTTCCTTGGCAATCGTGCATTTCCTTGTTTTAGTGTGGGATACAGACAGCTCAGAGAGCATAATGATATCCTGGCCTGATTAATGAGAAATAAGAAAAAAAAAATGTGTTGATAATGAAGGACTCAGTGTAAACAATTCACTCTTTTTTTTTATAACCGCAAGCACGTAAAGTTATTTTATGACAAAACATATTACTTCCTTGATGACAACACAGAATTCTCTTTCGAATTTTCATCGATCTATTTTCAAGTTGTTTATTACAGGGTTTCTATCTGTATTCTTGGTATCTGTAATAAAAAACCCCTGTAAAACAGGAAGTTCCCTCACTTTCCCTCATTTTGAATTTCATTTGATAAATGTGAACTTACATCGGGATTTAAAACTGATCACTCTGTAATATCTCTTACATCTAGTGAATGAAATCAGAAGACGTGGTTTCTGGAAGTTTAAAACATCCCTTTTACATGGCTGGCAATGACATTCAAGAAAGTAAATTTTTGTTCTCTGCAATTTGAGATCTAAACAGTTTTTTTTTTCTTAAATGCCAAATGCGATCAATTACTTGTGACATACTATTCAGAAAGCAAAACGGAGCAGATTAAATGAAAAAAGGTATCTTAGATTCTGATTCTCTTTTCCAGAGTATTAAACTCTGCAGAGATGAATTAGATGCTTTATATGTGAAAAAGTAAAACAAAAACAAACGTATGGTGTCATGGTTAGATCCGGAGCTTGGTGAGAAGAACATCTTTCATTGGGAAAAGAGTTATCAAGACAAAAACTTTTCCAATGAAGATGGTCATTTTTATTTTTTCCACCATGTCCACTAAGGATATTGTGAATCCTGTTAGGATAAGATTATTTTAAATTCATATATAACTCTTGTGACTCCCCCCCCCCCCACACACACACACACACACATACACATACGCACACACAAGCAGAGTTTGGCAATTCATTACCAGATGATATCAAGGATGTTAAAGTGTCTCAGAATGAAAAAGGAAAATGTAAAGGTTGGATGACACTCAATATGTGTTTAGATAACCCTAAAATCAAATTGACATATGCATATACCTCTTGTGACCCCCCCTTCCCCATATCACACTCACAAGCAGAGTTTGAAAATTCGTTACCAAATGATATCCAGTATGTTAAAGTGTTTCAGAATGAAAAAGGAACATGAAAAGGATGGATGACACTCAATGAGTGTTTAGATAATCGTAAAACTATGAAAAATGATACCACTCCGGGAACGGACGGTTTCCTTGTGAATTTTACAGTTTTTCAGAGATGTGGGAGAAGTGTTATTGAAAACATTGAACATTTCTCTTTGTGCTGTCAAATATTGTGCTGTGACCAAGTAAAGAGCAATCTGTCATCTGAATATTCCACAGAAAAATCATGACCTATCATTTTTGAGGAATTAGCCACCGATCTCTATTCTTAACACGAATCATTAACTTTTGGCAACCTGCCTTACTCAAAGGCTCAAGAAAGTTTTGACTGAGATAATTAGTTCTGATCATGACCGGTTTTCTGAAGTGGCGTTTAATTGGTGAAAACATTGGATTGGCATTACATAATGATTGACTCTGAGGCTGCGGCATTTATGCTTCTAGCAGACGCAGAAATGACATTTGATAAACTGGAATGGTCTTATATATGTTTAAAGTTCTAAAATATTTCAATTTGGGGATTGCAACGTTTCTTTGATACAGATTTTGTGTACCGATATTTCTTCTTGTGTTTAAAACAACGGTCATGCCCTGAGGTGTTTTTTTTTTTAATGTTACGCTATATAGGCATGTGCCAAGGATGCGCCCTTAGCCCGTTGCTGTGTGTAATCCGTCAAGAAATAATGAGTATATGGATCACGAGAGATGATAATGTTAAGGGCGTCACACTCAATGGTGTTGAAATTAAGTTAAGCATTTATGCTGCAGACACAACTTATAATGTTAGAAATACAAACTCTCTTACCAGAAGCTTTTAATCAATTAATTGATAGTTTTTTCCTTCTGACTTTTTATGTATAAAATCGCAAGAAAGAAGAAATCATAGACATATAGGATGTTACAAATCCCATGCTGCAGATGTTTCATTTGCTTGATTTACATATTCAACAAGGCACTATAATAGGCAAAACTACTCTTGTCAAATCACAAGGTATATCTCAACTCATATTCCTATTTTCAGCGCTTCCTAAGATTCTACATGCTTTTATAGAATATAAATTGAGCGTGTGACATATTCCATTATATGGTGTCAGAAAGCTGATGATAAAATCAGTCGTAATTATTATGGGGATTATAGTGAAGGATGGTTGCGAATGTTACAATCAATGATTTCGAGTCTGAAAATAGTATGGGTAAACTGAATCCCGACAGTAGAGGCAGCTGCTGGAAATTTATCTTTGATTTTAGTAATGAAAGATCTTGGTAGATATTCATTTCTGGTTTGAAACGTAAGGATTACAAAGATATACAGTATGTCAGTAATGTATTTATAAGACTTATTTGCTGGAGGAAATTAGTTTTCTTCCAGACCCCCCCCCCCTTAATGTTATATCCACAACCAGATTATTTGAATTGATTTCTGTATCAGGATTAATGGGAATGTTATTGTTAAACATATACTTAGATGAATAGAGATACTATGGGAATTCATTTGTTAAACAAATAGTTTATTTTTTAACACATTCTCAAATCACTAATGTCAAATTGAGTGCAATTTTGGGATTATTTTTCTATCCTATATCTGCAATCCCTTTCCAAGGGAAACATAGTGTTTGGATATGCACAAACGCAGTACAAAAACTATCATGAAGAGCTTTTTTCAGATACAAATAATGTTACTAACGGGTGTAGATTTGCTGATGAAACATTAGCTGATGAGCTTCTTCACGTTAAAAAAATCGCGTTCCTTTTGTTGAAACGCAAGCAGTAGTTGCTTGTGCATGACAAAAATTACCAAGCACAAGCAAAAGGTTATACATATGGGTTTAAGCAATTGTTTGAGCTTGACCTTTTACTAGACGAGCTTGTGCTTGTACTTAAAGCAACTGCTTACATAAGCAATTGCTAGTTTTATGCATTCGGCTCAAATTTACGTCATTGTGTTCCTGTCTTCACGGACCCATTTAACCCTTCCTTATACGGTAACGTGGTAAAACCGGGCAACTCATTATCATGCGCATCTATCAATAGACTCATGTACGCTAAAGTGTCTGCATTTATAACCCAAATTCATGTTTGTATTATGGTATATAAATTGAAACAATTACTTCAGTTGAAAGCTTCGAACTTTCACTATCGATATTTCTCTCTCTCTCTCTCTCTCTCTCTCTCTTTGTCTCTGGGTTGTGTGTGTTTTGCCTAATTTACCTTGTTAATAACGGAACATATCTAATTTTGTGTTTGTGGAGCTGCAAAACTAGTATGAAGACGTACGTTACCAGGGGCAGATCCAGAGGGGTGCACCGGTTTTTGTTTTTGTTTTTTTTTTGGTAGTTGTTGTTAAAACAAAAAAGATAAAAATGAAAATGGGGGTTGCGCCTCCTTTAATTTGGTAAAGGCGACTCCCCTTTACGGAATTCCTATCGATCCGCCCCTGCTTACAATCGAGCTGATCGATATTGACTGCGAAACTAAACACAGATACGTTCATGTTCATGTTTACGTTCATGTTCCTTATCGACAGGCAAATAGAATAACACACATAGAGTATAGTGGCATCAAGGTTCTTGGAGAATCGTGGCAGGAACGGGGTAAAATCCACGTTATGTTTTGACATGTTATTGTCATGAGCCTTCGGAAACGCCATGACGTGGACTTTCACACGCTTGAGCTCCGGAACAAATACTTCCCAGCGATTGAGGCGCATATCATTAACTTCACCTACTTATCGAGCTCATATGCTGAGAGAATAGGTTGATTTTTTTGTACACTCAGCGAGGTGGCGTATTTCCGTTTTTACACTGTGACGTGTGTCTTTTAGGTAGCTGGAGCATGTCACCCTTTTCCAGAATGGGAAGATGTCAGTTTCCTATCATCGTCATCTTGTGTGTGGCTGTCTTCACCCTTTTTACTTATTCATACTTGCGCACATCAAAAAGCTTCCTTGATACAGTGCCGTTGAGGACCCTTCTCGTCACGAGAGAGCGTGATGAGCATGGCCTGAACAAGTCCACTTCGAGTTCTCAACGCCTGCGAGAACACAGCATGACCCGAGGTATTCCGCTGGATTGTAGGTCTAGCGCAAATAGTACTGGAAGGAGGAACAACACTCCATCAAGAGCAGCCGACATTAATCAGTGCTACATATACAAACCTTCCTTCAAGCGACCGCTGCCGGAAGCGCTCTGGGCTGTGAGGCAATGCAAACGTAGGATCCCGGGTGCTATGGTAGTGGGCCACAAGAAATGCGGCACGGGAACTCTCAGCCGATTTCTAGACCTCCATCCAGGGGTCTCCATATCTCACGAACTGAATTTCCCCGCCGATGTTGTCAAGAATGTGTCCGTCAGTGAATGGGTGAGTAAGATGCCTCTCTCTAATCAGTTTCAACTCCCCATGACGGGGAGTCCCCGGTTCCTGACTGACCACAGGCAGATTTTCTTCGCCCTGAAACCACTACTGCCCAATGACGCCAAGTTCCTCGTCATTCTTCGAGAACCTGTGCAACGAGCAGTCTCGGACTACATACACATTCTCGCACATTCAGGGTCACCAACGAATGCCAGTGGGCCATTTGAACACATGTTCCACGGCGAGATATTCCGGAATACGTTTGAGAGGACAGTTTTCAACCCAGATACCCACCAACTTGAAAGTGAAAAAAATATTATTAGGCTGGGTAAATACATTGGGACAATCCGGCCTGTGCTCAATCAAAGTGTCTATCAGCGCAAACAGTTTCATTTCATTGACGGGAATTCTTTTGCAGAGGATCCGTTTCCTATCATGCGAGATATTGAGCGCTTCTTGGGTTTGCCAACATTTTACAGGCGCTCACATTTTATCCAGGACGCAGAACGCGGTTTCTTCTGCGCCAACGTGACGGAAAGGCCAGATTTCCGATGTATGCAACCAGGAAAAGGGCGACCTCACCCGAACATCTCAGAAGATGCCTTAAACAAATTGTACGATTTCTATAGACCATACAACCACGCCTTAGCCGAGGAAATAGGGCTTTCTTTTCCCTGGCTGAAAAGTTAGCATCACTTGGGGGATAATGATTCAGTTTGATAATTGATTATCTGATTAGTGTTCCTTCTGTTAGCTGGTGATACGCTAACAGCGTACTACCTATCGAATAATTGCATTAAGTAAGGGATTTCCCTGTCTTTGTGTTTTATTCTTCTATATTCCTGCATAACCTGTATTATTTTGTATTACTTTATATTGATAACACTCAAGATAAATGAGAAACTCACTCGTTATGTATCGCTTACATAACGATCAGTATCCATTTTCTTTCTTTTTTTTTTTCCTCATTATTTCAGTTGAACAAGAAATAGTGATTATGCTCTTTTCCTACAGAACAATCTGACAAATTTCATTTGCATGATCCTAAAACGGTGACGGCTGTAAAATCTATCAGACAAACCGCATCTATTTTGTAACTCTCTTCCTCGAAGTCCACATGTACTCTGTTGAGGAAGCTATAAAAATAGCGTAGCTCTCTAGATAAAAGAGACTTTATTGATATGTCTTTGTGAGTGTACTGTACATGAAATTCCTTCGTGGAAATATCGCCACCCTTAAAAATCTTTTACGTAACCATAGGTCCGTTTCATGAAGTCATCACATGATTAATGTCTTTATATAAATCTCAGAATGGCCAAAGTCGCTCATACGTAGCTATGTAGAGAAGTAAAAACCCTTACTTGAGGTACCTCAAAAGCGTGTCTTTATGAGCGAAAAATCTCTCGTAAGACTTTCATGACATGGACCCCATGAAACCGAACATGACCTGGCATTCAAAGCTACTCATCTCCACATGGCTGACGAAATATTTTGTCATGCCTTGCTGATCAGTGATCCAGGTGATATAACTTTGTGTAAACCTACTACGTAAAAGCAAACAAACTTCTCCATTCCTTTTTTCCATTCTTCTATCATATATTTTTTTTTATATATTCTATTTTTCGTATAAAAAGGAGCTGCAGACAAAAACAAGCTACGCTTATTAATTGTTCCCCTTCTGTATTACTCATTATTATTATTATATAGGGTTTTTTTTTACACATTGTAAGGCCAGTGGAGACAAATTTACTTTGTAAACAACTTTAGTCATAATATTTATGTATGAACAATGTGTTACATAATTATGTGCATGTACAACAATGATGCAGGAACCAATAAATCATATAAAATTAAATCAAATCAAATATCAAGGTAATACCCATGGCCATAAGTTAAAATTCCGCTCCTTCGTTTTCCCCATTCCTGTGCAAATATAGTAGGCCCTACTCTCCTCATAATCGGGTAGGCTCGGGCAGAGCGTTTCTTACCCGATTAAGCGGAGTACCCGATTAGCAGAAGAACACGTCTCATTCACAATGGACACACACAATGTGTATGTACATGCATTGTACACTGCACTAAACACCTACACTAAACACCTACACTGACATGCTTACGATAACACGCGTGCTTGCACGGCACATAATACACACTTTACACTTGCTCAGTCACGAGCAATAATTTACACTCTTTTTAAGGATAATTATGTCTTCAGAAAACTTTGTCGTTTGACTATAGACTCTTCGCTAACACGCAGGCGCTCTCCGAAATGAACACGTCTCTTTGCGTGCACTAGTCATGCAGAACGTCGGGTTGCTTTTCGAGAAGTGACTGGGGGGAAGCAGAATTATGGAGCTGGTGCATGGCCTGATTTTCGTTGCAAACTTCTCGTATTTTGAATGTTGTTGCGGAGCAAGGGAGGAGCGCAAACTGTGTGTTCAACTACTGTCTGTCTATGCAGCTGTGAGTGCCAGCTATATACCTATGTGTAATGTTCGTTTACGTGTGGCAAGTCGGTACTGGTACTTGTGTTTTCATGTTTAATCACTCCCCAAATGATCGGTCTTTTCTGCAAATTAAGCAGAGAATGCGATTAGGCGTGTAAAATTTCCTAATTCATGATTTCTGAAGTGTTATATCTGCGATAAAATGTGGGTAGAAATTAGATAAGAGGAAAATCGTTTACCAGTTTATGCGGAGAAGCAACCCGATTATCAGGTAATTTTAATGTGCATTGGAACTGTTTTTGACATTACTACCCAATTAAGCGGAGTACCCGTTTAAGCGATACCCGATTACGAGGAGAGTACTGTAGTGAAAAACGTATCTTTTTTTTATTCCGGCACAACTCGTCATAACGCTAAGCGACCCCCTGTGTTTATTGCATGTTCCAAATGCATATGAATTGTAAATAACGTTGTATATATCAATTTCCAAATATAACTTGGGGTTTGCCTGACATTTTTAAACATTTATCATTCAATTTAACAAATTTGCAGTTCAATTTCATTCCGAGGACTGGAATATGCCATGGGATCTTATTTTCACATTCGTATTTTGTCGATCATTTTCGAACAAAGTCTATTCAATTAATTTAGTCATTATTGTCACACATTCTTGTCATTGACACTTCCAAATTCGTCCATCGCACTCACTGCACACATAACAGCAAATGCAATTCCGTCTTTTCAGTGCTTTAAGCCCCCGTTCCACTATCACGATTTTGACCCCGATCTGTCCCGATCTAGCAGATCGGGAGAGAGCGGCAAAAGCGTACGGGGATCGGAAGCATCGTAGCAGCAGCGCGTGGAGGTCGGGGTTGGAGCGGGCATTTTTTCAGATCGGGAAGAAATTTTGAACTGGTTCAAAATCTCTTCCCGATCTCCCCGATCAAAATTGACATATTTTTAATCGTACGGCAAGCGGGGAGAGCGTAGTGACAGTGTAAACGCAGCGGGGAGAGCGGAGTGACGGCGTAAACGCAGCGGGGTAAGCGTAACAAGGTCTTTCTGAGCGTAGTAACATCGGCACACGAACGGGAAGTAATTTTAGCTGTAATTTTCGAAGAAGAAGAAGAGATGAAGAAAAAGAAGAGAAGAAAGCAGCGAAGCAGCTACCCAAAAGGCGAAGAAAGAGAGACTGCACGTGATGCTGAAAGAGGAGGAAGAGGACACAGCAGAATTTTGAAGAATATGAAATCATCTACAACTGGAGGAAGACGGACTATAAAAGCAAGGACATCAAGAAAAAGCCTTGGAAAAATCAGCACGTCTTTGTTTATACAATCCATTGCTGCAAAAGAACCGTGAGTTGAGGAGCCTCTTCGAGGTCCACAGTATATTTCTTCGGTTCTGCATGCTAATAAGTTGACTGACTGCAGACCGACAGTCGAATCGGGGTACATCGGGGCACATCGGGCACTTTTCAGCTCTCTGAACGGGGTAACAGCGTGATAAGATCGTATAGATCGTTCAGAGCGTAGATACAGCGTGCATCGATCGGATATCATCGGCAACATCGCACTGACAGCGTAGCTACATCGTTCTAAAGCGTACCGGCAGCGGCAGATATCGTAATGTCTCATTCCCGATCATCGTAGTAAGAGCGTAGCAAGCACTTGGTAGTCGTAACTGCAGCGTACTTAGAGCGTTCTAACATCGTACTGCGTCCAGATCGGCTCAGGTTTTACCCGATCCTTCCCGACCTGAGAAAATTGTCAAATCGTAGCGAGAACGGCATAGTGGAACGGGGGCTTTAAAGGGATCGTACGGTTTTGGTTGAGACCTAACATCAGGTTTCTAAATTTTTTTTTTGTGAGATAATGAGAAACCTCTTATAAAATATGAAAGAGCATGTAATTCTATGAGGAATTCAACGTTTATTTGATGAAAATTGGTTTTGAAATGGCCGAGATATCCAAAAAAGAGCAATTCTAATAAAGTGTGGAACCCACACTTTATTACGATTGCTTTGTTTTACTTTGTTTCTGGATGTTTCAGTCATTCCAAACCCAATTTTCATCAAATAAAGTTTGAATTCCTCTTAAAATGGTATGCTCTGTACTATATCCTAAGTGTTTTCTCGGTATCTGGAAAAAAAAAAAAGTTAAAAGCCCAATTCTTATCTCCACCAATACTGTACCATCCCTTTAAGCGATCAGTTTCGTCAATTTTCCTTTGAATTCATCTCACAATCTTTTCTGTTGTGATTTCTTGGTTAAATCATTTTTCCTGTAACTCTACAGTTCACTTTTTCCACATTTAGGGGTAACATTCACACACACACACACACACACACATGATTACATGCACATAAACAAACACACCCTAATCAGAGTACACACAGAAGCAAACGTGTACGGTCACACAAACGAAATCAGTGATCCACGACTATTCCGGGCAAATAATACGTGTAGGCCTACAGTGTGTCCTACCAAACAGTAAAGAGTTTTGATTTTATTTGTCCTTTTATCATATCGGTGTGTTCCCTCAAGATGAGTTCCTTGCATTTCATGTGAAAGTCAGCCATGATTAATGATGAATCAATGTCTATGTTTTTGAGTGTGATTCATTGATTTATTGTACCATGCAGAAACAATAAATGAAATGTAATGAAAAAATGATCAATGACAATTTTACATTTATAGAGTTGAAGCCCTCTTTGATGTAAAGTACAAAAAAAGAAGATATTATATTTTTGCTGTTTTCCATGTTAAATGTACTTTGCTTCATACATAAGATGCAATAACATAAAATCAGGAAATTTGGATTTGAGCTCTTTTATTTTACTGATTTTACGTTATTGCATCTTAGTAGGTGTGTGAGGATGGGGTAAACGTGTGTGTATGTTACTTCTAAATGTGAGAAAGTGAACGGTTGCAGGAAAAATGAAATAACCAACATCACAACAGAAAATATATGAGATGAATAATTGCAGGAAAATTTGACGAAAATAATCGCTGAAAGATAAAAATTGCTTTTGCTGTTGTGTGCAGCGAGTGTGACGGACGAATTTGAATTGCAAATGATGAAAATGTCTGACAAAAGACTAAGTTGAGTAGACTTTGTTGGAGAATGATGGACAAGAGACGAATATGAAACTAGGATTCCACATACATAGTACCTGCTGCAACTACAAGGAGTAGACCAGCCCTGGCTGGGGGGGGGGGGGGGGGGGGGGGGGGGGGACTCGGTGGGCTAATGGATATCAGGGGCGGATCCAGGAATTCAATAAAAGGGGGCACCTTTACAACAGGCGCAAGCCCCCCCCCCCCCCTCCCCCTTTTATTTCTTTTGTTTTGATAAAAATCAAAGGGTCGCGCCCGGTGAGCTCCCGCCTGGATCCGCCACTGGATAAGGCACCCGTCCTTGATCAGGAGGCCGTAGGTTCGAATCCCGCCCGAGTATGCCTATGTGTACCCATGATTTCTTTTGTCATGATGGTCACTACTAAAACACTGATCAGCGACTTCTAGCGAATTCTATAATTGATTATCTTCATAGGCCTATACCAAACATTACATATTTACTACCAAACGTAAAGATGGAAAATCATCTTTAGCGTCGTTACAGAAAGTTGTGAAATGTTACTATGAAATTGAACAATTTATCTATAAATAGCAAGTACACTTTAAAAACATCGTTGTTAGATTTAACACCATGGGTGTTAAATCTAACACCGATCTAACGTCAATAGAGGACCACACCCACAGGTGTAGAAAATGTATTGTGACGGTGTTAAAAAGTGTTCACCTGGCACTTCGTGGTGTTAATTTGACAGTGTGGCTGGTGATATTGTTGACACTGCGCTATTGATTCAATAATGACACCTCATGGTGTTGATTTGATATTGGTGGTGTTAATTTCAATGGTAAAACACCGGCATCCAGCTTCAATAGGGGACCACACCAACTGGTGTTACTGTGATTTTTTCAAAAATCAAGTACTTTATCGGAAAATTCTTTATCGTCTTGTTGAAGTTCAAAATTAACAAGAAGTGCAGTAACTAAGAAATTATTAAAAAAACAATTTTAAATTTTGAAATGACACCGGAGGTGTTAATCTACCACCATGAATGAGCACCGGAAATTTAACACCAGCTCGGTGTTTCATATTTAACACCGGACTTTTTGCAGTGTATAAAGAGACATCGTCGCATCTGGACCTGCTGCTTTAATTTCGAGAACGGTTTCTCGTCCAATCATGGACGTTTTATCAGCTCATCTCATTTGGAGAGGTCTGTAGTACGGATAATGCCTCGACGACCGGCTCCGAGCAATAACGTCGGCAAGGGCGGTGATTTAGCATAGTCGGAAGCGCGTCTGCCTCATGATCCAAAGGACCCGGTATTCAATTCCCGAATCCCAGTGAGAAATGTTCTGTGTAATCATACCATCCCTTCTTGTAAGGGGCAAAGCACTCTGTCGTTTGGATAGGAAGTAAAATGGAGGTCCCGTGTGTGAGAGAATCACAACTCACGGACGTAAAAGATCCAACATCATCCATTCATCGTAAAGAGCAGGGTGCTTACCCGGTGAACATAGCGGTGTTCCCGACTAGCATCCAACTAGACCCCATGGAAAACCAGCTATTGCAACCTAATAATCATGAGATATAAAGTCATCTTCTCAGATGGAACTAAATCAAACAAGCAAACAAACGCTGATCGGCAACGACGTTTTCCCTCTACCCAATCAGGCTAGCTGATGAAGCGTTCAGGATCGGACGTAAAACCGTTCTCGGAATCGAAACAGTGAGTCCAGATTCCATCCAAGGTTCTTGCTGTTTGAGAGTTCTCTTTCATAATTATGTTGTGTACAGTCATGATATACATTTTTGTACTCCGCTCCTACCTGACAGTGGTGCTGTGTTTTGAGGTTTGTTTAACCTACCCATGGAAACAGGTTGTCGCATCCACACACTCATGTAGCCAGATGGGTGCTTATGGGAGACACAGTTCGTCATTCTGTTGATCTTTTTAGTGACGCCAATAAGTCACCTATGCATTTGAACATTTACGTCACTGGGTTCAGGTCTTCACGGGTCAATTTAACCCATTCCTTACGGAAACCTTCCCGTACACCGTCATCTCATAGACTCAAGTACGAGTACACTACAGTGTAGAGTGTCTGCATTCAGAACCAAAATTCATGTTCCATGTGAGTATTACGATCACGACTCAGTTGAAAAGATACTTCAGTAGAAAGATTTGAGCTTTCGCTATCGATATCTGCATAGCATAGCCCCATTCTCAGACTATAACAAATTTCTCCTTACGTTACCAACATCATATCATTATATATTATAATCATAAACATTACTATTCAATAAAAAAATAGAAGAAATATTGGAGGGCAATAAACATTTTGAACACATATACATAAAAATTGCATGATTATATCTACTGGGTATTAATATCATATACATTTAAAAGCTTCAAATGAAAAATTAGAGGTGAAGTGTGAGCATTAAAAGATACATTGGAAATTATTCGAACACCTTTTTTCTGTAATACAGTTCATACAAAAATCATTTCCATTGCACCAGGCCACATTGCAATAATTGATATGGGAAATGAATAAAGTATGGTATGACATAATCAGAGTATACTTGGGGAAATGCCTCAGATGATAAAAAATACCAATACCTTTGGCAATACGATTGCACACGACACCAATGTGTTCATGCCATGAGAGCTTGTCATCTATACACACTCCTAAAAACTTTACACAAGACAAACGAGAAATTGTTTGACCATTAAAATACAAAACAGCATTCAAATCAAATTTTCTCTTTCCAAATACCATAAACTGAGCTTTACTTACATTTATTACCAATTTATTATTAATCAACCAATTACCAATTACTTTGATATTGGATATACAAAAACTACATAACAAAATACAAATAATATGACAACTTAAAATTCTTGAAGGGGTGCGTCAAACTGGGGAAAAACAATTGGGCTTCTCGTGGCTTGTGCTTCGAGGCTTATCCCGGTCTGTGCCGCCAAAAATCACACTGCCTGCAATGCTCTGCAAGTTTGAGCGTGCGCCTCAGCCTCAGTGCCTTCAAATTCCCTGTAACACACACCATGGACCTACTACACATGGACTATGAACGGAGGTCTTTCTTTGATCCCATCATCACCACCGCCTCCTGATTATGTGTATCTTAATGAGTACATTCAGGTGTCTTGACAATAACGATTGTGTGATCATGTATCGTCACTAACAAAAGAATCATTTCCCTCATTTCAGTCTTGTTTCGCTGATGTGCCTTTTTTCAAATGGAAATATCTTTAAATAGATACAGATGATGAGGAGCAGCAAAACCTGAGAACGTGACAACCTTGTGTCAAAAGATGGATAATTGCTGATTCGCACATTTTCGCACACGCATAAGACCTTGCCTAAAAATGGCGAGATATACCTGTTCTCTACCATTACCATCCCTTTTGCTCGAGCCGGAATAAGCTGCGGAAAAGTGAAATATTGATATCACAAATGACAATCATTCTGGCAAAATGTTAGCTTTCTCTAAAAAAAAACTGCCTGCTTCTCCCAAGCGAAATTATTTGAGGCATGATTTCCAAACATACACCACAACTACACATTCATTTTACTTGTTTTTTTGTGAGTTATTTTCCTCTGCGCATATTATATTTTAGATTTCGCGAAATTCCGCCTTGTTAAATCTCCCGGCTTGCTGGCGGTGACGATCATGGGATCAAAGCAATGAAGCATGTTGAAAATGTCTTTGTGGCGCTTTTGAGATGCACAGGTGCATGCATTAATAAACAATACGATGAATATCCTTCTACATTAGGTCAATGCATACACATACTGAGGAGCTTATTGCAGTTCCTCGGCCTCACATCCTTCAGGGAGAAGCCCTGCATCTACCCACACTCACATTCCCTCTCTCAAATCTGGACACTCTCACACTCACTTGAATACACAAACACGCAAGATTTTGTAGGAAGTATGCCAAAACCCTGGGCTATGTGTTGTTGTCTTGCTGGACGAGACTGGTAACCTATCCCGTTCTTTGTAATAATCCCACTCTATTGAGTTCTAAACAAAGACTTAAATGTGAGCGTCATCCTCTATGCTAATGAAAGAAGTGGGAGGGGGGGGGGGTAAATAAAGTAAGCTAGCTGCTTCACTGCTTTCGCACAGGCGACCGTGTTACCAACTTCTGTCTTCTTTTAGTATCGACAGTCAAAAAGAATAGCATACAGCGTATGGCCAGCTATTGGGGCATCAAAGCTCTTAGAGAATTGCAGGAGGGTAAATAAACGTTATGCTTTGAGGCGTTATTATCTTGAGCCTTCGGAAATGCTTATAGCTCCGCGCGAAAAAACACTTCGATCCCAGAGAGGCGCGTTATGATATCTGTTACTTCACTTATCTTATCAAACTCATACTGATGGAGTAGATAAGTAGACATTTTGGAACACTCAGTGGGATGGCGCACTTCCGTTTTTACACTGTGACGTGTGTCTTTTAGGTAGCTGGAGCATGTCACCCTTTTCCAGAATGGGAAGATGTCAGTTTCCTATCATCGTCATCTTGTGTGTGGCTGTCTTCACCCTTTTTACTTATTCATACTTGCGCACATCAAAAAGCTTCCTTGATACAGTGCCGTTGAGGACCCTTCTCGTCACGAGAGAGCGTGATGAGCATGGCCTGAACAAGTCCACTTCGAGTTCTCAACGCCAGCGAGAACACAGCATGACCCGAGGTATTCCGCTGGATTGTAGGTCCAGCGCAAATAGTACTGGAAGGAGGAACAACACTCCATCAAGAGCAGCCGACATTAATCAGTGCTACATATACAAACCTTCCTTCAAGCGACCGCTGCCGGAAGCGCTCTGGGCTGCGAGGCAATGCAAACGTAGGATCCCGGGTGCTATGGTAGTGGGCCACAAGAAATGCGGCACGGGAACTCTCAGCCGATTTCTAGACCTCCATCCAGGGGTCTCCATATCTCACGAACTGAATTTCCCCGCCGATGTTGTCAACAATGTGTCCGTCAGTGAATGGGTGAGTAAGATGCCTCTCTCTAATCAGTTTCAACTTCCCATGACGGGGAGTCCCCGGTTCCTGACTGACCACAGGCAGATTTTCTTCGCCCTGAAACCACTACTGCCCAATGACGCCAAGTTCCTCGTCATTCTTCGAGAACCTGTGCAACGAGCAGTCTCGGACTACATACACATTCTCGCACGTTCAGGGGCACCAACGAATGCCAGTGGGCCATTTGAACACATGTTCCACGGCGAGATATTCCGGAATACGTTTGAGAGGACAGTTTTCAACCCAGATACCCACCAACTTGAAAGTGAAAAAAATATTATTAGGCTGGGTAAATACATTGGGACAATCCGGTCTGTGCTCAATCAAAGTGTCTATCAGCGCAAACAGTTTCATTTCATTGACGGGAATTCTTTTGCAGAGGATCCGTTTCCTATCATGCGAGATATTGAGCGCTTCTTGGGTTTGCCAACATTTTACAGGCGCTCACATTTTATCCAGGACGCAGAACGCGGTTTCTTCTGCGCCAACGTGACGGAAAGGCCAGATTTCCGATGTATGCAACCAGGAAAAGGGCGACCTCACCCGAACATCTCAGAAGATGCCTTGAACAAATTGTACGATTTCTATAGACCATACAACCACGCCTTAGCCGAGGAAATAGGGCTTTCTTTTCCATGGCTGAAAAGTTAGCATCACTTGGGGGATAATGATTCAGTTTGATAATTGATTATCTGATTAGTGTTCCTGCTGTTAGCTGGTGATACGCTAACAGCGTACTACCTATTAATTGCATGAAGTAAGGGATTTCCCTGTCTTTGTGTTTTATTCTTCTATATTGCTGCATAACCTGTATTATTTTGTCTTACTTTATATTGATAACACTCAAGATAAATGAGGTTATTGGCTTTTTTTCGCGAAACTCACTCGTTATGTATCGCTTACATAACGATCAGTATCCATTTTCTTTCTTTTTTTCCCTCATTATTTCAGTTGAACAAGAAATAGTGATTATGCTCTTTTCCTACAGAACAATCTGACAAATTTCATTCGCATGATCCTAAAACGGTGACGGCTGTAAAATCTATCAGACAAACCGGATCTATTTTGTAACTCTCTTCCTCGAAGTCCACATGTACTCTGTTGAGGAAGCTATAAAAATAACGTAGCTCTCTAGATTAAAGAGACTTTATTGATATGTCTTTGTGAGTGTACTGTACATGAAATTCCTTCGTGGAAATATCGCCACCCTTTATAAAATCTTTTACGTTACCATAGGTCCGTTTCATGAAGTCATCACATGATTAATGTCTCTATATAAATCTCAGAATGGCCAAAGTCGCTCATACGTAGCTATGTAGAGAAGTAAAAGCTCTTACTTGAGGACGGTCTCTCAAAAGCGTGTCTTTATGAGCGAAAAATCTCTCGTAAGACTTTCATGACATGGACCCCATGAAACCGAACATGACCTGGCATTCAAAGCTACTCATCTCCACATGGCTGACGAAATATTTTGTCATGCCTTGCTGATCAGTGATCCAGGTGATATAACTTTGTGTAAACCTACTAAGTAAAAGCAAACAAACTTCTCCATTCCTTTTTCCCATTCTTCTATCATATATTTTTTTATATATTCTATTTTTCGTATAAAAAGGAGCTGCAGACAAAAACAAGCTACGCTTATTAATTGTTCCCCTTCTGTATTACTCATTATTATTATATAGGGTTTTTTTTTACACATTGTAAGGCCAGTGGAGACAAATTTACTTTGTAAACAACTTTAGTCATAATATTTATGTATGAACAATGTGTTACATAATTATGTGCATGTACAACAATGATGCAGGAACCAATAAATCATATAAAATTAAATCAAATCAAATATCAAGGTAATACCCATGGCCATAAGTTAAAATTCCGCTCCTTCGTTTTCCCCATTCCTGTGCAAATATAGTACTCTCCTCATAATCGGGTAGGCTCGGGAAGAGCGTTTCATACCCGATTAAGCGGAGTACCCGATTAGCAGAAGAACACGTCTCATTCACAATGGACACACACAATGTGTATGTACATGCATTGTACACTGCACTAAACACCTACACTAAACACCTACACTGACATGCTTACGATAACACGCGTGCTTGCACGGCACATAATACACACTTTACACTTGCTCAGTCACGAGCAATAATTTACACTCTTTTTAAGGATAACTATGTCTTCAGAAAACTTTGTCGTTTGACTATAGACTCTTCGCTAACACGCAGGCGCTCTCCGAAATGAACACGTCTCTTTGCGTGCACTAGTCATGCAGAACGTCGGGTTGCTTTTCGAGAAGTGACTGGGGGAAAGCAGAATTATGGAGCTGGTGCATGGCCTGATTTTCGTTGCAAACTTCTCGTATTTTGAATGTTGTTGCGGAGCAAGGGAGGAGCGCAAACTGTGTGTTCAACTACTGTCTGTCTATGCAGCTGTGAGTGCCAGCTATATACATGTGTAATGTTCGTTTACGTGTGGCAAGTCGGTACTGGTACTTGTGTTTTCATGTTTAATCACTCCCCAAATGATCGGTCTTTTCTGCAAATTAAGCAGAGAATGCGATTAGGCGTGTAAAACCCGACATTCATGATTTCTGAAGTGTTATATCTGCGATAAAATGTGGGTAGAAATTAGATAAGAGGAAAATCGTTTACCAGTTTATGCGGAGAAGCAACCCGATTATCAGGTAATTTTAATGTGCATTGGAACTGTTTTTGACATTACTACCCAATTAAGCGGAGTACCCGTTTAAGCGATACCCGATTACGAGGAGAGTACTGTAGTGAAAAACGTATCTTTTTTTTTATTCCGGCACAACTCGTCATAACGCCAAGCGACCCCCTGTGTTTATTGCATGTTCCAAATGCATATGAATTGTAAATAACGTTGTATATATCAATTTCCAAATATAACTTGGGGTTTGCCTGACATTTTTAAACATTTATCATTCAATTCAACAAATTTGTAGTTCAATTTCATTCCGAGGACTGGAATATGCCATGGGATCTTATTTTCACATTCGTATTTTGTCGATCATTTTCGAACAAAGTCTATTCAATTTAGTCATTATTGTCACACATTCTTGTCATTGACACCTCCAAATTCGTCCATCGCACTCACTGCACACATAACAACAAAGGCAATTCTGTCTTTTCAGTGCTTTAAAGGGATCGTACGGTTTTGGTTGAGACCTAATATCAGGTTTCTAACATTTTTTTTTGTGAGATAATGAGAAACCTCTTATAAAATATGAAAGAGCATGTAATTCTATGAGGAATTCAACGTTTATTTGATGAAAATTGGTTTTGAAATGGCCGAGATATCCAAAAAAGAGCAATTCTAATAAAGTGTGGGACCCACACTTTATTACGATTGCTTTGTTTTACTTTGTTTCTGGATGTTTCAGTCATTCCAAACCCAATTTTCATCAAATAAACTTTGAATTCCTCTTAAAATGGTATGCTCTGTACTATATCCTAAGTGTTTTCTTGGTATCTCGCAAAAAAAAAAAGTTAAAAGCCCAATTCTTATCTCCACCAATAATGTACCATCCCTTTAAGCGATCAGTTTCGTCAATTTTCCTTTGAATTCATCTCACAATCTTTTCTGTTGTGATTTCTTGGTTAAATCATTTTTCCTGTAACTCTACAGTTCACTTTTTCCACATTTAGGGGTAACATTCACACACACACACACACACACACACACACACACATGATTACATGCACATAAACAAACACACCCTAATCAGAGTACACACAAACGAAATCAGTGATCCACGACTATTCCGGGCAAATAATACGTGTAGGCCTACAGTGTGTCCTACCAAACAGTAAAGAGTTTTGATTTTATTGTCCTTTTATCATATCGGTGTGTTCCCTCACGATGAGTTCCTTGCATTTCATGTGAAAGTCAGCCATGATTAATGATGAATCAATGTCTATGTTTTTGAGTGTGATTCATTGATTTAATTGTACCATGCAGAAACAATAAATGAAATGCAATGAAAAAATGATCAATGACAATTTTACATTTATAGAGTTGAAGCCCTCTTTGATGTAAAGTACAAAAAAAAAGATATTATATTTTTGCTGTTTTCCATGTTGAATGTACTTTGCTTCATACATAAGATGCAATAACATAAAATCAGGAAATTTGGATTTGAGCTCTTTTATTTTACTGATTTTACGTTATTGCATCTTAGTAGGGTGTGTGGGGATGGGGTAAACGTGTGTGTATGTTACTTCTAAATGTGGGAAAGTGAACGGTAGCAGGAAAAATGAAATAACCAACATCACAACAGAAAATATATGAGATGAATAATTGCAGGAAAATTTGACGAAAATGATCGCTGAAAGATAAAAATTGCTTTTGTGCTGTGTGGTGCAGCGAGTGTGACGGACGAATTTGAATTGCAAATGATGAAAATGTCTGACAAAAGACTAAGTTGAGTAGACTTTGTTGGAAAATGATGGACAAAAGACGAATATGAAACTAGGATTCCACATACATAGTACCTGCTGCAACTACAAGGAGTAGACCAGCCCTGGCTGGGGGGGGGGGGGGGGGGGGGGGGACTCGATGGGCTAATGGATATCAGGGGCGGACCCAGGAATTCAATAAAAGGGGGCACCTTTACAACAGGCGCAAGCCCCCCCCCCTTTTTTATTTCTTTTGTTTTGATAAGAATCAAAGGGTCGCGCCCGGTGAGCTACTTCTACACTGTAAAAACATTGGTGTTAGATTTAACACCACGGGTGTAAAATCTAACACCGATCAAACTTCAATAAAGGACCACACCCACAAGTGTTAAAAATGCACTGTGATGGTGTTGAAAAGTGTTCACCTGACACTTCGTGGTGTTAATTTGACAGTGTGGCTGGTGATATTGTTGACACTGCGCTATTAATTCAATAATGACACATCATGGTGTTGATTTGATATTGGTGGTGTTAATTTCAATGGTAAAACACCCATCCAGCTTCAATAGGGGACCACACCAACTGGTGTTACTGTGATTTTTTCAAAAATCAAGTACTTTATCGGAAAATTCTTTACCGTCTTGTTCAAGTTCAAAATTACCAAGAAGTGCAGTAACTAAGAAACTATTAAAAAAAAAATTTTAAATTTTAAAATGACACCGGAGGTGTTAATCTAACACCATGAATGAGCACCGGAAATTTAACACCGGCTCGGTGTTTCATATTTAACACCGGACTTTTTGCAGTGCATAAAGTAGACATCGTGGCATCTGGACCTGCTGCTTTAATTTCGAGAACGGTTTCTCGTCCAATCATGGACGTTTCATCAGCTTGTCTCATTTGGAGAGGTCTGTAGTACGGATAATGTCTCGACGACCGGCTCCGAGCAATAACGTCGGTAACGGCGGTGATTTAGCATAGTCGGAAGCGCGTCTGCCTCATGATCCAAAGGACCCGGTATTCAATTCCCGAATCCCAGTGAGAAATGTTCTGTGTAATCATATCATCTTCTCTTGTAAGGGGCAAAGCACTCTGTCTTTTGGATAGGAAGTAAAATGGAGGTCCCGTGTGTGAGAGAATCACAACTCACGGACGTAAAAGATCCAACATCATCCGTTCATCGTAAAGAGCAGGGTGCTTACCCGGTGAACATAGTGGTTCCCGCCTAGCATCCAACTAGACCCCATGGAAAACCAGCTATTGCAACCTAATAATCATGAGATATCAAGTCATCTTCTCAGATGGAACTAAATCAAACAAGCAAATAAACGCTGATCGGCAACGACGTTTTCCCTCTACCCAATCAGGCGAGCAGATAAGCGTTCAGGATCGGACGTAAAACCGTTCTCGGAATCGAAACAGTGAGTCCAGATTCCATCCAAGGTTCTTGCTGTTTGAGAGTCCTCTTTCATAATTATGTTGTGTACAGTCATGACATACATTTTTGTACTCCTTTCCTACCTGACAGTGGTGCTGTGTTTTGAGGTTTGTTTAACCTACCCATGGAAACAGGTTGTCGCCTCCACACACTCATGTAGCCAGATGGGTGCTTATGGGAGACACAGTTCGTCATTCTGTTGATCTTCTTAGTGACGCCAATAAGTCACCTATGCATTTGAACATTTACGTCACTGGGTTCAGGTCTTCACGGGTCAATTTAACCCATTCCTCACGGAAACCTGGTAAAACTGGGTTCCCGTACACCGTCATCTCATAGACTCAAGTACGAGTACACTACAGTGTAGAGTGTCTGCATTCACAACCAAAATTCATGTTCCATGTGAGTGTTACGATCACGATAAGTTGAAAAGATACTTCAGTAGAAAGATTTGAGCTTTCGCTATCGATATCTGCATAGCATAGCCCCATTCTCAGACTATAACAAATTTCTCTTTACGTTACCAACATCATATCATTATATATTATAATCATAAACATTACTATTCAATAAAAAATTAGAAGAAATATTGGAGGGCAATAAACATTTTGAACACATATACATAAAAATTGCATGATTATATCTACTGGGTATTAATATCATATACATTTAAAAGCTTCAAATTAAAAATCAGAGGTGAAGTGTGAGCATTAAAAGATACATTGGAAATTATTCGAATACCTTTTTTTCTGTAATACAAACAATTTTTTCATACAAAAATCATTTCCATTGCACCAGGCCACATTGCAATAATTGATATGGGAAATGAATAAAGTATGGTATGACATAATCAGAGTATACTTGGGGAAATGCCTCAGATGATAAAAAATACCAATACCTTTGGCAATACGATTGCACACGACACCAATGTGTTCATGCCATGAGAGCTTGTCATCTATACACACTCCTAAAAACTTTACACAAGACAAACGAGAAATTGTTTGACCATTAAAATACAAAACAGCATTCAAATCAAATTTTCTCTTTCCAAATACCATAAACTGAGCTTTACTTACATTTATTACCAATTTATTATTAATCAACCAATTACCAATTACTTTGATATTGGATATACAAAAACTACATAACAAAATACAAATAATATGACAACTTAAAATTCTTGAAGGGGTGCGTCAAACTGGGGAAAAACAATTGGGCTTCTCGTGGCTTGTGCTTCGAGGCTTATCCCGGTCTGTGCCGCCAAAAATCACACTGCCTGCAATGCTCTGCAAGTTTGAGCGTGCGCCTCAGCCTCAGTGCCTTCAAATTCCCTGTAACACACACCATGGACCTACTACACATGGACTATGAACGGAGGTCTTTCTTTGATCCCATCATCACCACCGCCTCCTGATTATGTGTATCTTAATGAGTACATTCAGGTGTCTTGACAATAACGATTGTGTGATCATGTATCGTCACTAACAAAAGAATCATTTCCCTCATTTCAGTCTTGTTTCGCTGATGTGCCTTTTTTCAAATGGAAATATCTTTAAATAGATACAGATGATGAGGAGCAGCAAAACCTGAGAACGTGACAACCTTGTGTCAAAAGATGGATAATTGCTGATTCGCACATTTTCGCACACGCATAAGACCTTGCCTAAAAATGGCGAGATATACCTGTTCTCTACCATTACCATCCCTTTTGCTCGAGCCGGAATAAGCTGCGGAAAAGTGAAATATTGATATCACAAATGACAATCATTCTGGCAAAATGTTAGCTTTCTCTAAAAAAAAACTGCCTGCTTCTCCCAAGCGAAATTATTTGAGGCATGATTTCCAAACATACACCACAACTACACATTCATTTTACTTGTTTTTTTGTGAGTTATTTTCCTCTGCGCATATTATATTTTAGATTTCGCGAAATTCCGCCTTGTTAAATCTCCCGGCTTGCTGGCGGTGACGATCATGGGATCAAAGCAATGAAGCATGTTGAAAATGTCTTTGTGGCGCTTTTGAGATGCACAGGTGCATGCATTAATAAACAATACGATGAATATCCTTCTACATTAGGTCAATGCATACACATACTGAGGAGCTTATTGCAGTTCCTCGGCCTCACATCCTTCAGGGAGAAGCCCTGCATCTACCCACACTCACATTCCCTCTCTCAAATCTGGACACTCTCACACTCACTTGAATACACAAACACGCAAGATTTTGTAGGAAGTATGCCAAAACCCTGGGCTATGTGTTGTTGTCTTGCTGGACGAGACTGGTAACCTATCCCGTTCTTTGTAATAATCCCACTCTATTGAGTTCTAAACAAAGACTTAAATGTGAGCGTCATCCTCTATGCTAATGAAAGAAGTGGGAGGGGGGGGGGGGTAAATAAAGTAAGCTAGCTGCTTCACTGCTTTCGCACAGGCGACCGTGTTACCAACTTCTGTCTTCTTTTAGTATCGACAGTCAAAAAGAATAGCATACAGCGTATGGCCAGCTATTGGGGCATCAAAGCTCTTAGAGAATTGCAGGAGGGTAAATAAACGTTATGCTTTGAGGCGTTATTATCTTGAGCCTTCGGAAATGCTTATAGCTCCGCGCGAAAAAACACTTCGATCCCAGAGAGGCGCGTTATGATATCTGTTACTTCACTTATCTTATCAAACTCATACTGATGGAGTAGATAAGTAGACATTTTGGAACACTCAGTGGGATGGCGCACTTCCGTTTTTACACTGTGACGTGTGTCTTTTAGGTAGCTGGAGCATGTCACCCTTTTCCAGAATGGGAAGATGTCAGTTTCCTATCATCGTCATCTTGTGTGTGGCTGTCTTCACCCTTTTTACTTATTCATACTTGCGCACATCAAAAAGCTTCCTTGATACAGTGCCGTTGAGGACCCTTCTCGTCACGAGAGAGCGTGATGAGCATGGCCTGAACAAGTCCACTTCGAGTTCTCAACGCCAGCGAGAACACAGCATGACCCGAGGTATTCCGCTGGATTGTAGGTCCAGCGCAAATAGTACTGGAAGGAGGAACAACACTCCATCAAGAGCAGCCGACATTAATCAGTGCTACATATACAAACCTTCCTTCAAGCGACCGCTGCCGGAAGCGCTCTGGGCTGCGAGGCAATGCAAACGTAGGATCCCGGGTGCTATGGTAGTGGGCCACAAGAAATGCGGCACGGGAACTCTCAGCCGATTTCTAGACCTCCATCCAGGGGTCTCCATATCTCACGAACTGAATTTCCCCGCCGATGTTGTCAACAATGTGTCCGTCAGTGAATGGGTGAGTAAGATGCCTCTCTCTAATCAGTTTCAACTTCCCATGACGGGGAGTCCCCGGTTCCTGACTGACCACAGGCAGATTTTCTTCGCCCTGAAACCACTACTGCCCAATGACGCCAAGTTCCTCGTCATTCTTCGAGAACCTGTGCAACGAGCAGTCTCGGACTACATACACATTCTCGCACGTTCAGGGGCACCAACGAATGCCAGTGGGCCATTTGAACACATGTTCCACGGCGAGATATTCCGGAATACGTTTGAGAGGACAGTTTTCAACCCAGATACCCACCAACTTGAAAGTGAAAAAAATATTATTAGGCTGGGTAAATACATTGGGACAATCCGGTCTGTGCTCAATCAAAGTGTCTATCAGCGCAAACAGTTTCATTTCATTGACGGGAATTCTTTTGCAGAGGATCCGTTTCCTATCATGCGAGATATTGAGCGCTTCTTGGGTTTGCCAACATTTTACAGGCGCTCACATTTTATCCAGGACGCAGAACGCGGTTTCTTCTGCGCCAACGTGACGGAAAGGCCAGATTTCCGATGTATGCAACCAGGAAAAGGGCGACCTCACCCGAACATCTCAGAAGATGCCTTGAACAAATTGTACGATTTCTATAGACCATACAACCACGCCTTAGCCGAGGAAATAGGGCTTTCTTTTCCATGGCTGAAAAGTTAGCATCACTTGGGGGATAATGATTCAGTTTGATAATTGATTATCTGATTAGTGTTCCTGCTGTTAGCTGGTGATACGCTAACAGCGTACTACCTATTAATTGCATTAAGTAAGGGATTTCCCTGTCTTTGTGTTTTATTCTTCTATATTTCTGCATAACCTGTATTATTTTGTATTACTTTATATTGATAACACTCAAGATAAATGAGATTATTGGCTTTTTTTGCGAAACTCACTCGTTATGTATCGCTTACATAACGATCAGTATCCATTTTCTTTCTTTTTTTTTTTCCTCATTATTTCAGTTGAACAAGAAATAGTGATTATGCTCTTTTCCTACAGAACAATCTGACAAATTTCATTCGCATGATCCTAAAACGGTGACGGCTGTAAAATCTATCAGACAAACCGCATCTATTTTGTAACTCTCTTCCTCGAAGTCCACATGTACTCTGTTGAGGAAGCTATAAAAATAGCGTAGCTCTCTAGATAAAAGAGACTTTATTGATATGTCTTTGTGAGTGTACTGTACATGAAATTCCTTCGTGGAAATATCGCCACCCTTAAAAATCTTTTACGTAACCATAGGTCCGTTTCATGAAGTCATCACATGATTAATGTCTTTATATAAATCTCAGAATGGCCAAAGTCGCTCATACGTAGCTATGTAGAGAAGTAAAAACCCTTACTTGAGGACGGTCTTTCAAAAGCGTGTCTTTATGAGCGAAAAATCTCTCGTAAGACTTTCATGACATGGACCCCATGAAACCGAACATGACCTGGCATTCAAAGCTACTCATCTCCACATGGCTGACGAAATATTTTGTCATGCCTTGCTGATCAGTGATCCAGGTGATATAACTTTGTGTAAACCTACTACGTAAAAGCAAACAAACTTCTCCATTCCTTTTTTCCATTCTTCTATCATATATTTTTTTTATATATTCTATTTTTCGTATAAAAAGGAGCTGCAGACAAAAACAAGCTACGCTTATTAATTGTTCCCCTTCTGTATTACTCATTATTATTATTATATAGGGTTTTTTTTACACATTGTAAGGCCAGTGGAGACAAATTTACTTTGTAAACAACTTTAGTCATAATATTTATGTATGAACAATGTGTTACATAATTATGTGCATGTACAACAATGATGCAGGAACCAATAAATCATATAAAATTAAATCAAATCAAATATCAAGGTAATACCCATGGCCATAAGTTAAAATTCCGCTCCTTCGTTTTCCCCATTCCTGTGCAAATATAGTAGGCCCTACTCTCCTCATAATCGGGTAGGCTCGGGCAGAGCGTTTCTTACCCGATTAAGCGGAGTACCCGATTAGCAGAAGAACACGTCTCATTCACAATGGACACACACAATGTGTATGTACATGCATTGTACACTGCACTAAACACCTACACTAAACACCTACACTGACATGCTTACGATAACACGCGTGCTTGCACGGCACATAATACACACTTTACACTTGCTCAGTCACGAGCAATAATTTACACTCTTTTTAAGGATAATTATGTCTTCAGAAAACTTTGTCGTTTGACTATAGACTCTTCGCTAACACGCAGGCGCTCTCCGAAATGAACACGTCTCTTTGCGTGCACTAGTCATGCAGAACGTCGGGTTGCTTTTCGAGAAGTGACTGGGGGAAAGCAGAATTATGGAGCTGGTGCATGGCCTGATTTTCGTTGCAAACTTCTCGTATTTTGAATGTTGTTGCGGAGCAAGGGAGGAGCGCAAACTGTGTGTTCAACTACTGTCTGTCTATGCAGCTGTGAGTGCCAGCTATATACATGTGTAATGTTCGTTTACGTGTGGCAAGTCGGTACTGGTACTTGTGTTTTCATGTTTAATCACTCCCCAAATGATCGGTCTTTTCTGCAAATTAAGCAGAGAATGCGATTAGGCGTGTAAAACCCGACATTCATGATTTCTGAAGTGTTATATCTGCGATAAAATGTGGGTAGAAATTAGATAAGAGGAAAATCGTTTACCAGTTTATGCGGAGAAGCAACCCGATTATCAGGTAATTTTAATGTGCATTGGAACTGTTTTTGACATTACTACCCAATTAAGCGGAGTACCCGTTTAAGCGATACCCGATTACGAGGAGAGTACTATAGTGAAAAACGTATCTTTTTTTTATTCCGGCACAACTCGTCATAACGCTAAGCGACCCCCTGTGTTTATTGCATGTTCCAAATGCATATGAATTGTAAATAACGTTGTATATATCAATTTCCAAATATAACTTGGGGTTTGCCTGACATTTTTAAACATTTATCATTCAATTCAACAAATTTGTAGTTCAATTTCATTCCGAGGACTGGAATATGCCATGGGATCTTATTTTCACATTCGTATTTTGTCGATCATTTTCGAACAAAGTCTATTCAATTAATTTAGTCATTATTGTCACACATTCTTGTCATTGACACTTCCAAATTCGTCCATCGCACTCACTGCACACATAACAGCAAATGCAATTCCGTCTTTTCAGTGCTTTAAGCCCCCGTTCCACTATCACGATTTTGACCCCGATCTGTCCCGATCTAGCAGATCGGGAGAGAGCGGCAAAAGCGTACGGGGATCGGAAGCATCGTAGCAGCAGCGCGTGGAGGTCGGGGTTGGAGCGGGCATTTTTTCAGATCGGGAAGAAATTTTGAACTGGTTCAAAATCTCTTCCCGATCTCCCCGATCAAAATTGACATATTTTTAATCGTACGGCAAGCGGGGAGAGCGTAGTGACAGCGTAAACGCAGCGGGGAGAGCGGAGTGACGGCGTAAACGCAGCGGGGTAAGCGTAACAAGGTCTTTCTGAGCGTAGTAACATCGGCACACGAACGGGAAGTAATTTTAGCTGTAATTTTCGAAGAAGAAGAAGAGATGAAGAAAAAGAAGAGAAGAAAGCAGCGAAGCAGCTACCCAAAAGGCGAAGAAAGAGAGACTGCACGTCATGCTGAAAGAGGAGGAAGAGGACACAGCAGAATTTTGAAGAATATGAAATCATCTACAACTGGAGGAAGACGGACTATAAAAGCAAGGACATCAAGAAAAAGCCTTGGAAAAATCAGCACGTCTTTGTTTATACAATCCATTGCTGCAAAAGAACCGTGAGTTGAGGAGCCTCTTCGAGGTCCACAGTATATTTCTTCGGTTCTGCATGCTAATAAGTTGACTGACTGCAGACCGACAGTCGAATCGGGGTACATCGGGGCACATCGGGCACTTTTCAGCTCTCTGAACGGGGTAACAGCGTGATAAGATCGTATAGATCGTTCAGAGCGTAGATACAGCGTGCATCGATCGGATATCATCGGCAACATCGCACTGACAGCGTAGCTACATCGTTCTAAAGCGTACCGGCAGCGGCAGATATCGTAATGTCTCATTCCCGATCATCGTAGTAAGAGCGTAGCAAGCACTTGGTAGTCGTAACTGCAGCGTACTTAGAGCGTTCTAACATCGTACTGCGTCCAGATCGGCTCAGGTTTTACCCGATCCTTCCCGACCTGAGAAAATTGTCAAATCGTAGCGAGAACGGCATAGTGGAACGGGGGCTTTAAAGGGATCGTACGGTTTTGGTTGAGACCTAACATCAGGTTTCTAAATTTTTTTTTTGTGAGATAATGAGAAACCTCTTATAAAATATGAAAGAGCATGTAATTCTATGAGGAATTCAACGTTTATTTGATGAAAATTGGTTTTGAAATGGCCGAGATATCCAAAAAAGAGCAATTCTAATAAAGTGTGGAACCCACACTTTATTACGATTGCTTTGTTTTACTTTGTTTCTGGATGTTTCAGTCATTCCAAACCCAATTTTCATCAAATAAACTTTGAATTCCTCTTAAAATGGTATGCTCTGTACTATATCCTAAGTGTTTTCTCGGTATCTCGCAAAAAAAAAAAAGTTAAAAGCCCAATTCTTATCTCCACCAATACTGTACCATCCCTTTAAGCGATCAGTTTCGTCAATTTTCCTTTGAATTCATCTCACAATCTTTTCTGTTGTGATTTCTTGGTTAAATCATTTTTCCTGTAACTCTACAGTTCACTTTTTCCACATTTAGGGGTAACATTCACACACACACACACACACACACACACACACACACACATGATTACATGCACATAAACAAACACACCCTAATCAGAGTACACACAGAAGCAAACGTGTACGGTCACACAAACGAAATCAGTGATCCACGACTATTCCGGGCAAATAATACGTGTAGGCCTACAGTGTGTCCTACCAAACAGTAAAGAGTTTTGATTTTATTTGTCCTTTTATCATATCGGTGTGTTCCCTCAAGATGAGTTCCTTGCATTTCATGTGAAAGTCAGCCATGATTAATGATGAATCAATGTCTATGTTTTTGAGTGTGATTCATTGATTTATTGTACCATGCAGAAACAATAAATGAAATGCAATGAAAAAATGATCAATGACAATTTTACATTTATAGAGTTGAAGCCCTCTTTGATGTAAAGTACAAAAAAAAAGATATTATATTTTTGCTGTTTTCCATGTTGAATGTACTTTGCTTCATACATAAGATGCAATAACATAAAATCAGGAAATTTGGATTTGAGCTCTTTTATTTTACTGATTTTACGTTATTGCATCTTAGTAGGTGTGTGGGGATGGGGTAAACGTGTGTGTATGTTACTTCTAAATGTGGGAAAGTGAACGGTTGCAGGAAAAATGAAATAACCAAACATCACAACAGAAAATATATGAGATGAATAATTGCAGGAAAATTTGACGAAAATGATCGCTGAAAGATAAAAATTGCTTTTGCTGTTGTGTGCAGCGAGTGTGACGGACGAATTTGAATTGCAAATGATGAAAATGTCTGACAAAAGACTAAGTTGAGTAGACTTTGTTGGAGAATGATGGACAAGAGACGAATATGAAACTAGGATTCCACATACATAGTACCTGCTGCAACTACAAGGAGTAGACCAGCCCTGGCTGGGGGGGGGGGGGGGGGGGGGGGGGGGGACTCGGTGGGCTAATGGATATCAGGGGCGGATCCAGGAATTCAATAAAAGGGGGCACCTTTACAACAGGCGCAAGCCCCCCCCCCCCCTCCCCCTTTTATTTCTTTTGTTTTGATAAAAATCAAAGGGTCGCGCCCGGTGAGCTCCCGCCTGGATCCGCCACTGGATAAGGCACCCGTCCTTGATCAGGAGGCCGTAGGTTCGAATCCCGCCCGAGTAAGCCTATGTGTACCCATGATTTCTTTTGTCATGATGGTCACTACTAAAACACTGATCAGCGACTTCTAGCGAATTCTATAATTGATTATCTTCATAGGCCTATACCAAACATTACATATTTACTACCAAACGTAAAGATGGAAAATCATCTTTAGCGTCGTTACAGAAAGTTGTGAAATGTTACTATGAAATTGAACAATTTATCTATAAATAGCAAGTACACTTTAAAAACATCGTTGTTAGATTTAACACCATGGGTGTTAAATCTAACACCGATCTAACTTCAATAGAGGACCACACCCACAGGTGTAGAAAATGTATTGTGACGGTGTTAAAAAGTGTTCACCTGGCACTTCGTGGTGTTAATTTGACAGTGTGGCTGGTGATATTGTTGACACTGCGCTATTGATTCAATAATGACACCTCATGGTGTTGATTTGATATTGGTGGTGTTAATTTCAATGGTAAAACACCGGCATCCAGCTTCAATAGGGGACCACACCAACTGGTGTTACTGTGATTTTTTTTCAAAAATCAAGTACTTTATCGGAAAATTCTTTATCGTCTTGTTGAAGTTCAAAATTAACAAGAAGTGCAGTAACTAAGAAATTATTAAAAAAACAATTTTAAATTTTGAAATGACACCGGAGGTGTTAATCTAACACCATGAATGAGCACCGGAAATTTAACACCAGCTCGGTGTTTCATATTTAACACCGGACTTTTTGCAGTGTATAAAGTAGACATCGTCGCATCTGGACCTGCTGCTTTAATTTCGAGAACGGTTTCTCGTCCAATCATGGACGTTTTATCAGCTCATCTCATTTGGAGAGGTCTGTAGTACGGATAATGCCTCGACGACCGGCTCCGAGCAATAACGTCGGCAAGGGCGGTGATTTAGCATAGTCGGAAGCGCGTCTGCCTCATGATCCAAAGGACCCGGTATTCAATTCCCGAATCCCAGTGAGAAATGTTCTGTGTAATCATACCATCCCTTCTTGTAAGGGGCAAAGCACTCTGTCGTTTGGATAGGAAGTAAAATGGAGGTCCCGTGTGTGAGAGAATCACAACTCACGGACGTAAAAGATCCAACATCATCCATTCATCGTAAAGAGCAGGGTGCTTACCCGGTGAACATAGCGGTGTTCCCGCCTAGCATCCAACTAGACCCCATGGAAAACCAGCTATTGCAACCTAATAATCATGAGATATCAAGTCATCTTCTCAGATGGAACTAAATCAAACAAGCAAACAAACGCTGATCGGCAACGACGTTTTCCCTCTACCCAATCAGGCGAGCTGATGAAGCGTTCAGGATCGGACGTAAAACCGTTCTCGGAATCGAAACAGTGAGTCCAGATTCCATCCAAGGTTCTTGCTGTTTGAGAGTTCTCTTTCATAATTATGTTGTGTACAGTCATGACATACATTTTTGTACTCCGCTCCTACCTGACAGTGGTGCTGTGTTTTGAGGTTTGTTTAACCTACCCATGGAAACAGGTTGTCGCCTCCACACACTCATGTAGCCAGATGGGTGCTTATGGGAGACACAGTTCGTCATTCTGTTGATCTTCTTAGTGACGCCAATAAGTCACCTATGCATTTGAACATTTACGTCACTGGGTTCAGGTCTTCACGGGTCAATTTAACCCATTCCTTACGGAAACCTGGTAAAACTGGGTTCCCGTACACCGTCATCTCATAGACTCAAGTACGAGTACACTACAGTGTAGAGTGTCTGCATTCAGAACCAAAATTCATGTTCCATGTGAGTATTACGATCACGATAAGTTGAAAAGATACTTCAGTAGAAAGATTTGAGCTTTCGCTATCGATATCTGCATAGCATAGCCCCATTCTCAGACTATAACAAATTTCTCCTTACGTTACCAACATCATATCATTATATATTATAATCATAAACATTACTATTCAATAAAAAAATTAGAAGAAATATTGGAGGGCAATAAACATTTTGAACACATATACATAAAAATTGCATGATTATATCTACTGGGTATTAATATCATATACATTTAAAAGCTTCAAATTAAAAATTAGAGGTGAAGTGTGAGCATTAAAAGATACATTGGAAATTATTCGAATACCTTTTTTCTGTAATACAAACATTTTTTTCATACAAAAATCATTTCCATTGCACCAGGCCACATTGCAATAATTGATATGGGAAATGAATAAAGTATGGTATGACATAATCAGAGTATACTTGGGGAAATGCCTCAGATGATAAAAAATACCAATACCTTTGGCAATACGATTGCACACGACACCAATGTGTTCATGCCATGAGAGCTTGTCATCTATACACACTCCTAAAAACTTTACACAAGACAAACGAGAAATTGTTTGACCATTAAAATACAAAACAGCATTCAAATCAAATTTTCTCTTTCCAAATACCATAAACTGAGCTTTACTTACATTTATTACCAATTTATTATTAATCAACCAATTACCAATTACTTTGATATTGGATATACAAAAACTACATAACAAAATACAAATAATATGACAACTTAAAATTCTTGAAGGGGTGCGTCAAACTGGGGAAAAACAATTGGGCTTCTCGTGGCTTGTGCTTCGAGGCTTATCCCGGTCTGTGCCGCCAAAAATCACACTGCCTGCAATGCTCTGCAAGTTTGAGCGTGCGCCTCAGCCTCAGTGCCTTCAAATTCCCTGTAACACACACCATGGACCTACTACACATGGACTATGAACGGAGGTCTTTCTTTGATCCCATCATCACCACCGCCTCCTGATTATGTGTATCTTAATGAGTACATTCAGGTGTCTTGACAATAACGATTGTGTGATCATGTATCGTCACTAACAAAAGAATCATTTCCCTCATTTCAGTCTTGTTTCGCTGATGTGCCTTTTTTCAAATGGAAATATCTTTAAATAGATACAGATGATGAGGAGCAGCAAAACCTGAGAACGTGACAACCTTGTGTCAAAAGATGGATAATTGCTGATTCGCACATTTTCGCACACGCATAAGACCTTGCCTAAAAATGGCGAGATATACCTGTTCTCTACCATTACCATCCCTTTTGCTCGAGCCGGAATAAGCTGCGGAAAAGTGAAATATTGATATCACAAATGACAATCATTCTGGCAAAATGTTAGCTTTCTCTAAAAAAAAACTGCCTGCTTCTCCCAAGCGAAATTATTTGAGGCATGATTTCCAAACATACACCACAACTACACATTCATTTTACTTGTTTTTTTGTGAGTTATTTTCCTCTGCGCATATTATATTTTAGATTTCGCGAAATTCCGCCTTGTTAAATCTCCCGGCTTGCTGGCGGTGACGATCATGGGATCAAAGCAATGAAGCATGTTGAAAATGTCTTTGTGGCGCTTTTGAGATGCACAGGTGCATGCATTAATAAACAATACGATGAATATCCTTCTACATTAGGTCAATGCATACACATACTGAGGAGCTTATTGCAGTTCCTCGGCCTCACATCCTTCAGGGAGAAGCCCTGCATCTACCCACACTCACATTCCCTCTCTCAAATCTGGACACTCTCACACTCACTTGAATACACAAACACGCAAGATTTTGTAGGAAGTATGCCAAAACCCTGGGCTATGTGTTGTTGTCTTGCTGGACGAGACTGGTAACCTATCCCGTTCTTTGTAATAATCCCACTCTATTGAGTTCTAAACAAAGACTTAAATGTGAGCGTCATCCTCTATGCTAATGAAAGAAGTGGGAGGGGGGGGGGGGTAAATAAAGTAAGCTAGCTGCTTCACTGCTTTCGCACAGGCGACCGTGTTACCAACTTCTGTCTTCTTTTAGTATCGACAGTCAAAAAGAATAGCATACAGCGTATGGCCAGCTATTGGGGCATCAAAGCTCTTAGAGAATTGCAGGAGGGTAAATAAACGTTATGCTTTGAGGCGTTATTATCTTGAGCCTTCGGAAATGCTTATAGCTCCGCGCGAAAAAACACTTCGATCCCAGAGAGGCGCGTTATGATATCTGTTACTTCACTTATCTTATCAAACTCATACTGATGGAGTAGATAAGTAGACATTTTGGAACACTCAGTGGGATGGCGCACTTCCGTTTTTACACTGTGACGTGTGTCTTTTAGGTAGCTGGAGCATGTCACCCTTTTCCAGAATGGGAAGATGTCAGTTTCCTATCATCGTCATCTTGTGTGTGGCTGTCTTCACCCTTTTTACTTATTCATACTTGCGCACATCAAAAAGCTTCCTTGATACAGTGCCGTTGAGGACCCTTCTCGTCACGAGAGAGCGTGATGAGCATGGCCTGAACAAGTCCACTTCGAGTTCTCAACGCCAGCGAGAACACAGCATGACCCGAGGTATTCCGCTGGATTGTAGGTCCAGCGCAAATAGTACTGGAAGGAGGAACAACACTCCATCAAGAGCAGCCGACATTAATCAGTGCTACATATACAAACCTTCCTTCAAGCGACCGCTGCCGGAAGCGCTCTGGGCTGCGAGGCAATGCAAACGTAGGATCCCGGGTGCTATGGTAGTGGGCCACAAGAAATGCGGCACGGGAACTCTCAGCCGATTTCTAGACCTCCATCCAGGGGTCTCCATATCTCACGAACTGAATTTCCCCGCCGATGTTGTCAACAATGTGTCCGTCAGTGAATGGGTGAGTAAGATGCCTCTCTCTAATCAGTTTCAACTTCCCATGACGGGGAGTCCCCGGTTCCTGACTGACCACAGGCAGATTTTCTTCGCCCTGAAACCACTACTGCCCAATGACGCCAAGTTCCTCGTCATTCTTCGAGAACCTGTGCAACGAGCAGTCTCGGACTACATACACATTCTCGCACGTTCAGGGGCACCAACGAATGCCAGTGGGCCATTTGAACACATGTTCCACGGCGAGATATTCCGGAATACGTTTGAGAGGACAGTTTTCAACCCAGATACCCACCAACTTGAAAGTGAAAAAAATATTATTAGGCTGGGTAAATACATTGGGACAATCCGGTCTGTGCTCAATCAAAGTGTCTATCAGCGCAAACAGTTTCATTTCATTGACGGGAATTCTTTTGCAGAGGATCCGTTTCCTATCATGCGAGATATTGAGCGCTTCTTGGGTTTGCCAACATTTTACAGGCGCTCACATTTTATCCAGGACGCAGAACGCGGTTTCTTCTGCGCCAACGTGACGGAAAGGCCAGATTTCCGATGTATGCAACCAGGAAAAGGGCGACCTCACCCGAACATCTCAGAAGATGCCTTGAACAAATTGTACGATTTCTATAGACCATACAACCACGCCTTAGCCGAGGAAATAGGGCTTTCTTTTCCATGGCTGAAAAGTTAGCATCACTTGGGGGATAATGATTCAGTTTGATAATTGATTATCTGATTAGTGTTCCTGCTGTTAGCTGGTGATACGCTAACAGCGTACTACCTATTAATTGCATGAAGTAAGGGATTTCCCTGTCTTTGTGTTTTATTCTTCTATATTGCTGCATAACCTGTATTATTTTGTCTTACTTTATATTGATAACACTCAAGATAAATGAGGTTATTGGCTTTTTTTCGCGAAACTCACTCGTTATGTATCGCTTACATAACGATCAGTATCCATTTTCTTTCTTTTTTTCCCTCATTATTTCAGTTGAACAAGAAATAGTGATTATGCTCTTTTCCTACAGAACAATCTGACAAATTTCATTCGCATGATCCTAAAACGGTGACGGCTGTAAAATCTATCAGACAAACCGGATCTATTTTGTAACTCTCTTCCTCGAAGTCCACATGTACTCTGTTGAGGAAGCTATAAAAATAACGTAGCTCTCTAGATTAAAGAGACTTTATTGATATGTCTTTGTGAGTGTACTGTACATGAAATTCCTTCGTGGAAATATCGCCACCCTTTATAAAATCTTTTACGTTACCATAGGTCCGTTTCATGAAGTCATCACATGATTAATGTCTCTATATAAATCTCAGAATGGCCAAAGTCGCTCATACGTAGCTATGTAGAGAAGTAAAAGCTCTTACTTGAGGACGGTCTCTCAAAAGCGTGTCTTTATGAGCGAAAAATCTCTCGTAAGACTTTCATGACATGGACCCCATGAAACCGAACATGACCTGGCATTCAAAGCTACTCATCTCCACATGGCTGACGAAATATTTTGTCATGCCTTGCTGATCAGTGATCCAGGTGATATAACTTTGTGTAAACCTACTAAGTAAAAGCAAACAAACTTCTCCATTCCTTTTTCCCATTCTTCTATCATATATTTTTTTATATATTCTATTTTTCGTATAAAAAGGAGCTGCAGACAAAAACAAGCTACGCTTATTAATTGTTCCCCTTCTGTATTACTCATTATTATTATATAGGGTTTTTTTTTACACATTGTAAGGCCAGTGGAGACAAATTTACTTTGTAAACAACTTTAGTCATAATATTTATGTATGAACAATGTGTTACATAATTATGTGCATGTACAACAATGATGCAGGAACCAATAAATCATATAAAATTAAATCAAATCAAATATCAAGGTAATACCCATGGCCATAAGTTAAAATTCCGCTCCTTCGTTTTCCCCATTCCTGTGCAAATATAGTACTCTCCTCATAATCGGGTAGGCTCGGGAAGAGCGTTTCATACCCGATTAAGCGGAGTACCCGATTAGCAGAAGAACACGTCTCATTCACAATGGACACACACAATGTGTATGTACATGCATTGTACACTGCACTAAACACCTACACTAAACACCTACACTGACATGCTTACGATAACACGCGTGCTTGCACGGCACATAATACACACTTTACACTTGCTCAGTCACGAGCAATAATTTACACTCTTTTTAAGGATAACTATGTCTTCAGAAAACTTTGTCGTTTGACTATAGACTCTTCGCTAACACGCAGGCGCTCTCCGAAATGAACACGTCTCTTTGCGTGCACTAGTCATGCAGAACGTCGGGTTGCTTTTCGAGAAGTGACTGGGGGAAAGCAGAATTATGGAGCTGGTGCATGGCCTGATTTTCGTTGCAAACTTCTCGTATTTTGAATGTTGTTGCGGAGCAAGGGAGGAGCGCAAACTGTGTGTTCAACTACTGTCTGTCTATGCAGCTGTGAGTGCCAGCTATATACATGTGTAATGTTCGTTTACGTGTGGCAAGTCGGTACTGGTACTTGTGTTTTCATGTTTAATCACTCCCCAAATGATCGGTCTTTTCTGCAAATTAAGCAGAGAATGCGATTAGGCGTGTAAAACCCGACATTCATGATTTCTGAAGTGTTATATCTGCGATAAAATGTGGGTAGAAATTAGATAAGAGGAAAATCGTTTACCAGTTTATGCGGAGAAGCAACCCGATTATCAGGTAATTTTAATGTGCATTGGAACTGTTTTTGACATTACTACCCAATTAAGCGGAGTACCCGTTTAAGCGATACCCGATTACGAGGAGAGTACTGTAGTGAAAAACGTATCTTTTTTTTTATTCCGGCACAACTCGTCATAACGCCAAGCGACCCCCTGTGTTTATTGCATGTTCCAAATGCATATGAATTGTAAATAACGTTGTATATATCAATTTCCAAATATAACTTGGGGTTTGCCTGACATTTTTAAACATTTATCATTCAATTCAACAAATTTGTAGTTCAATTTCATTCCGAGGACTGGAATATGCCATGGGATCTTATTTTCACATTCGTATTTTGTCGATCATTTTCGAACAAAGTCTATTCAATTAATTTAGTCATTATTGTCACACATTCTTGTCATTGACACTTCCAAATTCGTCCATCGCACTCACTGCACACATAACAGCAAATGCAATTCTGTCTTTTCAGTGCTTTAAAGGGATCGTACGGTTTTGGTTGAGACCTAACATCAGGTTTCTAAATTTTTTTGTGAGATAATGAGAAACCTCTTATAAAATATGAAAGAGCATGTAATTCTATGAGGAATTCAACATTTATTTGATGAAAATTGGTTTTGAAATGGCCGAGATATCCAAAAAAGAGCAATTCTAATAAAGTGTGGAACCCACACTTTATTACGATTGCTTTCTTTTACTTTGTTTCTGGATGTTTCAGTCATTCCAAACCCAATTTTCATCAAATAAACTTTGAATTCCTCTTAAAATGGTATGCTCTGTACTATATCCTAAGTGTTTTCTTGGTATCTCGCAAAAAAAAAAAAGTTAAAAGCCCAATTCTTATCTCCACCAATACTGTACCATCCCTTTAAGCGATCAGTTTCGTCAATTTTCCTTTGAATTCAGCTCACAATCTTTTCTGTTGTGATTTCTTGGTTAAATCAATTTTCCTGTAACTCTACAGTTCACTTTTTCCACATTTAGGGGTAACATTCACACACACACACACACACACACACACACACACATGATTACATGCACATAAACAAACACACCCTAATCAGAGTACACACAGAAGCAAACGTGTACGGTCACACAAACGAAATCAGTGATCCACGACTATTCCGGGCAAATAATACGTGTAGGCCTACAGTGTGTCCTACCAAACAGTAAAGAGTTTTGATTTTATTTGTCCTTTTATCATATCGGTGTGTTCCCTCAAGATGAGTTCCTTGCATTTCATGTGAAAGTCAGCCATGATTAATGATGAATCAATGTCTATGTTTTTGAGTGTGATTCATTGATTTATTGTACCATGCAGAAACAATAAATGAAATGCAATGAAAAAATGATCAATGACAATTTTACATGTATAGAGTTGAAGCCCTCTTTGATGTAAAGTACAAAAAAAAGATATTATATTTTTGCTGCTTTCCATGTTGAATATACTTTGCTTCGTACATAAGATGCAATAACATAAAATCAGGAAATTTGGATTTGAGCTCTTTTATTTTACTGATTTTACGTTATTGCATCTTAGTAGGTGTGTGGGGATGGGGTAAACGTGTGTGTATGTTACTTCTAAATGTGGGAAAGTGAACGGTAGCAGGAAAAATGAAATAACCAAACATCACAACAGAAAATATATGAGATGAATAATTGCAGGAAAATTTGACGAAAATGATCGCTGAAAGATAAAAATTGCTTTTGCTGTTGTGTGCAGCGAGTGTGACGGACGAATTTGAATTGCAAATTATGAAAATGTCTGACAAAAGACTAAGTTGAGTAGACTTTGTTGGAAAATGATGGACAAAAGACGAATATGAAACTAGGATTCCACATACATAGTACCTGCTGCAACTACAAGGAGTAGGGGGGGGGGCTCGGTGGGCTATTGGATATCAGGGGCGGATCCAAGAATTCAATAACATGCGTTGACAGGGGGGCACCTTTACAACAGGCGCAAGCCCCCCTTTTTTATTGCTTTTGTTTCAATAAAAATTAAAGGGTCGCGCCCGGTGAGCTCCCACCTGGATCCGCCGCTGGATAAGGCACCCGTCCTTGATCAGGAGGCCGTAGGTTCGAATCCCACCCGAGTAAGCCTATGTGTACCCATGATTTCTTTTGTCATGATGGTCACTACTAAAACACTGATCAGCGACGTCTGGAGATTCTATAATTAATTATCTTTATATACCAAACATTACATATTTACTACCTTACGTAAAGATGGAAAATCATCTTTAGCGTCGTTACAGAAAGTTGTGAAATGTTAATATGAAATTGAACAATTTATCTATAAATAGCACGGTACAAAGTAGACATCGTTGCATCTGGACCTGCTGCTGCAGCTTTAATTTCGAGAACGGTTTCTCGTCCAATCATGGACGTTTCATCAGCTCGTCTCATTCGGAGAGGTCTATAGGCCTAGTACGGACAATGCCTCGACGACCGACTCCGAGCAATAACGTCGGTAAGGGCGGTGATTTAGCATAGTCGGAAGCGCGTCTGCCTCATGATCCAAAGGACCCGGTATTCAATTCCCGAATCCCAGTGAGAAATGTTCTGTGTAATCATATCATCTTCTCTTGTAAGGGGCAAAACACTCTGTCTTTTGGATAGGAAGCAAAATGGAGGTCCCGTGTGTGAGAGAATCACAACTCAAGGACGTAAAAGATCCAACATCATCCATTCATCGTAAAGAACAGGGTGCTTAACCCGGTGAACATAATGGTGTTCCCGACTAACATCCAACTAGACCCCATGGAAAACCAACTATTGCAACCTAATAATCATGAGATATCAAGTCATCTTCTCAGATGGAACTAAATCAAACAAGCAAACAAACGCTGATCGGCAACGACGTTTTCCCTCTACCCAATCAGGCGAGCTGATGAAGCGTTCAGGATCGGACGTAAAACCGTTCTCAGAATCGAAACAGTGAGTCCAGATTCCATCCAAGGTTTTTGCTGTTTGAGAGTCCTCTTTCATAATTATGTTGTGTACATGACATACATGTTTGTACTCCGCTCCTACCTGACAGTGGTGCTGTGTTTTGAGGTTTGTTTAACCTACCCATGGAAACAGGTTGTCGCCTCCACACACTCATGTAGCCAGATGGGTGCTTATGGAAGACACAGTTCGTCATCCTGTTGATCTTCTTAGTGGCGCCAATAAGTCACCTATGCATTTGAACATTTACGTCACTGGGTTCAGGTCTTTATGGGTCAATTTAACCCATTCCTTACGGAAACCTGGTAAAACTGGGTTCCCGTATACACCGTCATCTTATAGACTCAAGTACGAGTACACTACAGTATATTGTGTCTGCATTCAGGACCAAAATTCATGTTCCATGTGAGTATTACGATCACAATAAGTTGAAAAATTACTTCAGTGGAAAGATTTGAGCTTTCGCTGTCGATATCTGCATAGCATAGCCTCATTCTCAGACTACAGTGCACTCCCGTTACAACGAACACGGTTATAACGAAATTTAGTTGTAACGAAGTAAATGTGGTCCCAAAATTATCACCATTAAAGTCTATGGTACAAAATTCGCTTATAACGAACACGGTTATAGCGAAATTTCCGTTATAACGAAGTCTTTTCCGAGCGCCACAGACAAAGAAAAACAAAGAAATGTGCTCCGTTATAAATGCGAATTGCTTCCGAAAATACGTAGCGGAACAAGCATTTATTGTGTCTCTGCACGGGTAAACGCTTCACACCACTGTGTGTTCGCTCCTTGTGTCACGCACAGTTTCTGAGGGGAACTTGCGTTTGTTATTGTAATACAGTTGTCCAATCACATTTCACATAGCTGTGCAGTGTATGATGAGTATTTAGCAAACAGAATATGATATATATATATACGTGGTTTCCGTGTTTTTGTTATATATGGCATTTGTTCGGTTATAACGAAATTTCGTTATAACGAAAGAAAACTGCCGGTCCCGAGCATTTCGTTATAACGGGAGTGCACTGTACAACAAATGTCTCCTTACGTTACCAACATCATATCAATACGGAGACTTAATATTCATTATTAACCGGGGGGCCAAAAGCTAAAAACAGAGGTCGAGTTGCACTCTCTCTACAAACTAAGTAGACCATGCTTATTTTCAAGTTTTTATTGTAACAAATAACATTCCACTGGTCTACCTCAAAAAATTTGTTGCGAAAGCATCCAAATCCAAGATGGCGTCCAAAATGGCCGCCATATTTACTGAATTTGTTATTTAAATGATAGAATTCGATAGAAACATCAGATTTCAACAAATGTGATGTCATATGAAAGAGAATAAAATTTTCTACAAGTTGATACCATTTTTGTGGGTTATTATGATAATTGGATTGAGATTTTAAGGAAAAAACACTCATTTTTTGATATTTTTCTGAAAAAAGGAAAATCATGAAAATGCTTGATTCAGCATAAATCAGAGAAAGATTGAAGGATTATCTTGAAACGTTTTAAGAATTTTGTTTGATATATAATTAATATTTGGAGAAAATTAGGGGTCAGTACCGTTTTTGGTTCAGGAGTTATAATGTCTCAAACTTGAAAACTCACTATGTAAAAATGGCCACTTCAGTTGTGACCAACACCTTGTTGTTCGTAAAAAAGTCTGCGCGCGCCAAGACTACTACACGCACCACTGCCACTGGCGCTTGTAGCAGTGCCGGTGGTGCGTGTAGTAGTCTTGACAAATGCAGACTTTTTCTTTGACAAACAAGGGTTTGTGCCTGCAAACTAACTTTTCATATCAAGTGGTAGCTCAGGTGGTACTGATCGCTATTATTTCAAAGTAGATTGTTCTGAAGCAGATGAGATGAAGCAACAAAAAATTTCAAATAGAGGTAGTAGCTTGAAACTTGGCACCAATCTTGTTATAGATAGTTTAAGACAGAATTTAGATCAACCGCTCAAAAAAACAAAATCAAGATGACAGCTATCAAAGGTGACATAGTGTGTTGCGCCAAATTGAATGTATTATTTCGTTTTTTTATACAAATTTGTCTGTTGTGCTATCTTAAACCGTCTTAAGTTTTTATGGACACTTTTGTTAAACCAGTGATATTCTACTCTCCGAAAAAGAAAAAACAAATCGAGTGGAAGTTTTTACTTTTGATGTGAGGAGTGAATAACAGAAAACGGTGAATTTAGAGTAAAATTGGAGTGACTTTTGAGTGAAAATGTTCATTTTCACTCATTCTAGAGTGACCTTATGCAGAGCTCCACACTAACTTTTATATTTGGTGGCCCAAAGGCAAATATCTGACCTTTTTTGGTTGCCCGATCAGGCCACCAAATTCTTCATTTCTGACATTTTGGTGGCCCGACGTGCGTTTTTTGTGGCCCCGGGCCACCGGACCACCGTTAGTGTCGAGCCCTGCCTTAGGGATCACTCGTCACTCTTTGAGTGATCCCCGAGGTCACTCTAAAATGAATGAAAATGAACATTTTCACTCTCGAGTGATCCTGATATCTAATATAGGAAAGCATCTACCAATGGCTTAAGTTCAAATCAATTGTGACACTATAACCCACATGAAATCAGCCTAAAAACAATGTAAGAAAAATCTGATAACGGAAAATACAGTTTCAGCATGCTTATCTGTAAATGCGAATATACAGCAAGAATAATCAATTTGGACAATTTTATTCGAACAATATACTGAAAAGTAATTTCGCACAACACATTTAAGAGCAAAGTTGAGAAATTGCCGCCATGTTGTTGTTGTTGTTGTTGGTTTTTTTTTTTGGGGGGGGGGGTTCGGATCAGAAGGGCTTTCAAGGACATCTACGGATCAGACATTATTACACATAAACCATCATCATTCACGTTTCTACAACAGCAGAGTAACATACAAGTAAAAATGCATATCTTTGATACAGAAGCATTTCTTTTTTATCAAAGATTGGGCCTTACCCAAACACTGGAATGAGCTCCACCCCCCCCCCACCCCCCCCCCCCCCAAAAAAAAGACCCTCAATATGGTTTACACTAGTATAATATCGTCAGGATGTATAGAAACATGTAATAGACAGCAATATAAGAAGATTTAAAAAACATATCAAATTATAAGTTATAAGTTGAGATTTAACTTTGACGCAACACACTAAAGGTATTGTTTACCATTGGGAGAGATATCACGTTCGATTTATGTGCAGGTTAGTTGTATTACAAAACATTCTACCATGTAAAAAAATTATAATAAAGCCTAAAACATACGGAGATATCACCATTTCTTTTCAAGAAACCATAACTATGATAACTGTTGACATAAAAAACATTCTTATCAGATTTATTTAGTATATCTAACAATATTTAGCATTAATTATACTGATTTAAGTTTGTACATTAATCCCTAACTCACAGTTTAGAACTAGTTTGAGGAATTAAGTAAAGCTGGGTTTTTGTTTTACGTGCACAATGGTAAATAATGCCTTGAACGACAACCTCGATTAATTACCGCCATCTTGAATTTTGTGTGGATACTAATTTTATCGCTAAATATTACACATTGGCAAAATTTGTGCCAAATTTTAAGCTCCTATCTCTTTTTGGAAAATACTTTCTGTTCAATCTTATCTGCCTCAGAACAATCTACTACACGCTTGTATGATGAAATGCTACAGTAATAGCGACCAGCGTCACCTACCACTTGGCATGAAAAGTTAGTTTGCAGGTACTTGCAAGTCACTAGACCATTACAGTATTACATGTGACCATGTAAACACATTGTAAGCAAAATTTATCACGCATAAATATAATTTTTTCAAGTTTTAGATGTTAACTTGTCAACAGTGTATGATAATGCCTGTAATTCCAGAAATATGAATTATGTCTCAATCTCAGTAAATCTCAATCTCAATCGCAGGTTTCAAAATAATTCTTCAGTTCTTCTTTGATAAATACTAAATCATGCATTTTTACATTTCTTCCTTTTTTTCAAAACAATATAAAAATATGGACCCCCCCCAAAAAAAAAGAGAAGCAAACACCTCCCCCCAATTTATAACAATACACAGCTAAAGTGGTATCAACTTTTAGAAAGTTTTACTCTCCTTCATTATGACATCAAATTTGTTGCAATCCAATGTCTCTATCAAATTTTATGTTTGAAATGTTAATTTCAATAAAATGGCGGCCCTTTTGGACCGCATCTGTACTTTGCAACAAATCTACTGAGGTGTACTTACGGAACATTGCTTAGTATGCTTAATATTATGTATGGTCTTGTTTATAGAGAGAGTGGAACTCGAAAAGTAAGCACGATCTTGGATTTGACCCTCTGTGACGTCTTTGGGAACAGATGCGTGTAAATAACATATTATGTAAAATGGGATTTCAAGTTTGAGACTTTATAACTCCTGAACCAAATACAATACTGACCTCTGATTTTCTCCAATATTGATTATATGGGAAAGATGTTAATTTCTGTATGGTTTTCATAAACATTTTTAATTTTATTTTTTAAAACTTTTTAGAGAAATATTCATAGTGCATTCTCAAAAATGTCTCCATAAAAACCTAAGATGGTTTGAAATGGCATTAAAATGTTCAGAATATATAAAAACCATATAAATAGACAACAAAACAGACAAAATTGTATCAAAATCGAAATGATACATTTACTTTGGCGCAATACACTATGTCAGCTTTGATGGCCTGCAATCTTGAATTTTTTGAGTGATTGATCCAAATTTTGTTTTAAACTTTCTATAGCAAAGTTGTTTCAAGCTTCTACCTCTATTTGAAAGATATTTTTTGCTTCATCTCATCTGCTTCAGAACAATCTACTTTGAAATAATAGCAATCAGCGTCACCTGAGCTACCACTTGGTATGAAAAGTTAGTTTGAAGGCACAAACCCTTGTTTTTTAAAGAAAAAGTCTGCGTTTACCAAGACTACCACACGCACCACCGGCACTGCTACAAGCGCCAGTGGCAGTGGTGCGTGTAGTAGTCTTGGTGCGCGCAGGCTTTTTTTACGACCAACAAGGTCTTGTCACAACTAAAGTGGCCATTTTTACATAGTGAGTTTTCAAGTTTGAGACATTATAACTCCTGAACCGAAAACGGTACTGACCCCTAATTTTCTTCAAATATTAATTATATGTCAAATAAAATTCTTGAAACGTTTCAAGATAATCCTTCAATCTTTCTTTGATTTATGCTGAATCAAGCATTTTCATGCTTTTCCTTTTTTCAGAAAAATATAAAAAAATGAGTGTTTTTTCCTTAAAATCTCAATCTACTTATCACAATAACCCACAAAAATGGTATCAACTTGTAGAAAATTTTATTCTCTTTCACATGACATCAAATTTGTTGAAATCTGATGTTTCAATCAAATTCTATCTTTCAAATAACAAATTCAGTAAATATGGCGGCCATCTTGGACGCCATCTTGGATTTGGAGGCTTTCGCAACAAATTTTTTGAGGTAGACCAGTGAAATATTGTTTGTTACAATAAAAACTTGAAAATAAGCATGGTCTACTTAGTTTGTAGAGAGAGTGCAACTCACTCGTTAAGTAAGCGACTTTTTGGGGTTTGGCCCTCCGGTTATATGTGAAATAATTGTGTTTCTAATTTCAAAGGATTACAACTCTTTCAATCTTCCAAAAGGGATATTTACTCAAATAATATCAGCAATCAAAGCTTTCTTCCACTTTGATATTGGATATACAAAAACTACTTCTCCTGTGCCGCCAAAAATCACACTGCCTGCAATGCTCTGCAAGTTCGAGCGTGTGCCTCAGCCTCAGTGCCTTCAAATTCCCTGTAACACACACCATGGACCTACTACACATGGACTATGAACGGAGGTCTTTCTTTGATCCCATCATCACCACCGCCTCCTGATTATGTGCATCTTAATGAGTACATTCAGGTGTCTTGACAATAACGATTGTGTGATCATGTATATATCGTCACTAACAAATGAATCATTTCCCTCATTTCAGTCTTGTTTCGCTGATGTGCCTTTTTTTTCAAATGGAAATATCTTTAAATAAATACAGATGATGAGGAGCAGCAAAACCTGAGAACATGACAAACTTTGTGTCAAAAGATGGATAATTGCTGATCCGCACATTTTCGAACACGCGTAAGACCTTGCCAAATGGCGAGATATACCTGTTCTCGACCATTACCATCCCTTTTTGCTGGAGCTGGAATAAGCTGCGGAAAAGTGAAATATTGATATCACAAATGACAATCATTCTGGTAAAATGGTAGCTTTCTGTTAAAAAAGAAAAAACTGCCTGCTTCTCCCAAGCGAAATTGTTTGAGGCATGATTTCCTAACATACACCGCAACTGCACATTCATTTTACTTGATTTTTGTGAGTTATTTTCCTCTGCGCATACTATATTCTAGATTTCTCGAAATTCCGTCTTGTTAAATCTCCCGGCTTGCAGCTGGCGGTGACGATCATGGGATCAAAGCAATGACGCATGTTGAAAATGTCTTTGTGACGCTTTTGAGATGCACAGGTGCATGCATTAATTATCAATACGATGAATATCCTTCTACATTAGGTCAATGCACACCCATACAGAGAAGCTTGTTGCAGTTCCTTGGCCTCACATCCTTCAGGGAGAAGCTCTGCATCTGCCCACTCTCACATTCCCTCTCTCAACTCTGAACACTCTTATACTCACTTGCATACACAAACACAAAAGACTTTGCATCCTACACAGTTAGCACATCTGTATGAAGTATGCCAAAACCCTGGGCTATGTGTTGTTGTCTTGCTGGACGAGACTGGTAACCTATCCCGCTCCTTGTAATAATCCCACTCTATTGAGTTCTAAAAAAAACTACAATGTGAGCGTCATCCTCAATGCTAATGAAAGAAAAGTGTGTGTGGGGGGGGGGGGGGGGGGGGGGGGGTAAACCGGTCATATTGTGGCACTACGCACTCATGCCCGATCGATATTGACTGCGGAAAGTGAATAAAGGAAGCTGGCCGCTGCTTCTCTGCTTTCGCACAGGCGGCCGGATTACCAACTTCTGTGTTGTGTTCTTTATCGACAGTCAAAAAGGATAGCATACAGCGTATGGCCAGCTATAGGGGCATAGAAGCTCTCGGAGAATTGCAGGAGGAATGGGGTGAAACACGTTATCATTATGTTTTGAAACGTTATTAACGTGAGCCTTCGGAAACGCTTATAGCTCCGAGCGAAAAACACTTCCCAACGAGGCGCGTTATCATACCTGATACTTCAATGACTTATCAAACTCATGCTGATCGAGTAGATTAGTAGACATATTTTTTGACACTCAACGTGGTAGCGTATTTCCGTTTTTACACTGTGACGTGTGTCTTTTAGGTAGCTGGAGCATGTCAACCTTTTCCAGAATGGGAAGATGTCAGTTTCGTATCATCGTCATCTTGTGTGTGGCTGTCTTCACCCTTTTTACTTACTCATACTTGCGCACATCAAAAAGCTTCATTGATACAGTGCCGTTGAGGACCCTTCTCGTCACGAGAGAGCGTGATGAGCATGGCCTGAAGAAGTCCACTTCGAGTTCTCAACGCCTGCGAGAACACAGCATGACCCGAGGTATTCCGCTGGATTGTAGGTCCAGCGCAAATAGTACTGGAAGGAGGAACAACACTCCATCAAGAGCAGCCGACATTAATCAGTGCTACATATACAAACCTTCCTTCAAGCGACCGCTGCCGGAAGCGCTCTGGGCTGCGAGGCAATGCAAACGTAGGATCCCGGGTGCTATGATAGTGGGCCACAAGAAATGCGGCACGGGAACTCTCAGCCGATTTCTAGACCTCCATCAGGGGTCTCCATATCTTACGAACTGAATTTCCCCGCCGATGTTGTCAACAATGTGTCCGTCAGTAAATGGGTGAGTAAGATGCCTCTCTCTGGTCAGTTTTCAACTCCCCATGACGGAGAGTACCCGGTTCCTGACTGACCACAGGCAGATTTTCTTCGCCCTGAAACCACTACTGCCCAATGACGCCAAGTTCCTCGTCATTCTTCGAGAACCTGTGCAACGAGCAGTCTCGGACTACATACACATTCTCGCACGTTCAGGGGCACCAACGAATGCCAGTGGGCCATTTGAACACATGTTCCACAGCGAGATATTCCGGAATACGTTTGAGAGGACAGTTTTCAACCCAGATACCCACCAACTTGAAAGTGAAAAAAATATTATTAGGCTGGGTAAATACATTGGGACAATCCGGTCTGTGCTCAATCAAAGTGTCTATCAGCGCAAACAGTTTCATTTCATTGACGGGAATTCTTTTGCAGAGGATCCGTTTCCTATCATGCGAGATATTGAGCGCTTCTTGGGTTTGCCAACATTTTACAGGCGCTCACATTTATCCAGGACGCAGAACGCGGTTTCTTCTGCGCCAACGTGACGGAAAGGCCAGATTTCCGATGTATGCAACCAGGGAAAGGGCGACCTCACCCGAACATCTCAGAAGATGCCTTGAACAAATTGTACGATTTCTATAGACCATACAACCACGCCTTAGCCGAGGAAATAGGGCTTTCTTTTCCATGGCTGAAAAGTTAGCATCACTTGGGGGATAATGATTCAGTTTGATAATTGATTATCTGATTAGTGTTCCTGCTGTTAGCTGGTGATACGCTAACAGCCGTACTACCTATTAATTGCATTAAGTAAGGGATTTCCCTGTCTTTTGTGTTTTATTCTACTATATTCCTGCATAACCTGTATTATTTTGTATTACTTTATATTGATAACACTCAAGATAAATGAGAAACTCACTCGTTATGTATCGCTTACATAACGATCAGTATCCTTTTCTTTCTTTTTTTTCCTCATTATTTCAGTTGAACAAGAAATAGTGATTATGCTCTTTTCCTACAGAACAATCTGACAAATTTCATTTGCATGATCCTAAAACGGTGACGGCTGTAAAATCTATCAGACAAACCGCATCTATTTTGTAACTCTCTTCCTCGAAGTCCACATGTACTCTGTTGAGAAGCTATAAAATAACGTAGCTCTCTAGATTAAAGAGACTTTATTGATATGTCTTTGTGAGTGTACTGTACATGAAATTCCTTCGTGGAAATATCGCCACCCTTTATAAAATCTTTTACGTTACCATAGGTCCGTTTCATGAAGTCATCACATGATTAATGTCTCTATATAAATCTCAGAATGGCCAAAGTCGCTCATACGTAGCTATGTAGAGAAGTAAAAACCCTTACTTGAGGTATCTCAAAAGCGTGTCTTTATGAGCGAAAAATCTCTCGTATAAGACTTTCTTGACATGGACCCCATGAAACCGAACATGACCTGGCATACAAAGCTACTCATCTCCACATGGCTGACAAAATATTTTGTCATGCCTTGCTGATCAGTGATTCAGGTGATATAACTTTGTGTAAACCTACTACGTAAAAGCAAACAAACTTCTCCATTCCTTTTTCCCATTCTTCTATCATATAATATATGATTATTAGAATAATAGAAAAATTGAATATATTATATTCTATTATATTCTATTTTTCCTATGCAAAGGTGCTGCAGACAAAAACAAGCTACGCTTATTAATTGTTCCCCTTCTGTATTATTCATTATTATTATACTTTTTTTACACATTGTGAGGCCAGTAGAGACAAATTTACTTTGTAAACAACTTTTGTTTTAATATTTATGTATGATACTAACAATGTGCTACATATTTATGTGCATGTACAATGATGCAGGAATATGGAACGCCATTAGGGAAACAATACAAAATTCATTTCACTCCAGCCAATATTCATTTCACTTTTAACAAATGCATTTCACTCACCAACATTTATTTTTCTTTTTACATAAATACATTTCACTTTTAAATAAAAATTCATTTCACTTTTCACAAAAATACATTTCACTTTTGAATAAAAATTCCTTTCACTTTTCATAAAAATACATTTCACTTTAAAATAAAAATTCATTTCACTTTTCACAAAAATACATTTCACTTTTAAATAAAAATTCATTTCACTCTTCATTTTTGTAAAAAAGTAAAATAAATGTTGGTGAGTGAAATGTATTTGTTAAAAGTGAAATGAATCTTGGCTGGAGTGAAATGAATTTTGTTTTGGTTCCCTAAAGGCATTCCATAGGAGTGCGAGTACGGGCAACGGCGTGGCGGGGATTTGATCTTAGGGGTAGCGGTTAGTATGCGAGGGAGGAAAGCGAGCGAGGGGGGGAGGTGGGAGCGGGTGTCCCCCCTCCCACGGTGAGGCCGTTTTGCATTTTGATGTTGTAAATGGTGCAATTTGATGCATTTTTTGCATGTTTTATTGACTTCAAACAGTCCCACATGTTTAAAGAGGCCTGAAATCCAAATGCATGTTGATTTATGATGCCCTCAACATCACTTTTTCGGTGAAATGTATATCTAGAAACATTCCATATATTTTTAACGATTTTGTTCTTTCATTTTTCTTCATATTACTTGGGAACTCCCACAAAAAAAAGAAGAAAAATTCTTCCAAACCAATATTCCTCAGATGACCTCATCTGTGAATCATTGCTAAAGTACTGAAATCTTTAACAAAAGACATTGAAATGCGCCTTTCCCTCGACTCAGCATAGCTTGCATGTTCCCTCGCCATGTCTTTTGTTTGTCACATTAATATCACAGAAATTGAGATATCTCGTATACGCATATTTGATGGAATATTTGGGAAAAAAACAAAAACAAACAACTGATCTGAGGGAACTGAGCAAGGAAACGGTAAATTAAATGGGGATATTCCCCTTATACATAAAGGAACCTTTGGGGTTTTTTTGCCTCCGCCACGAAGTGGTGCCGGAGGCATTATGTTTTCGGGTTGTCCGTCCGTCCGTCCTTCCGTCCGTCCGTAAGAATTTTGTGGACAAGGTAACTATCAAAACCTTTTGAGGTATCCTAATGAAACTTGGCATGTATGTGTATTAGGGGGTGAAGTTGTGCCTATCAGCTTTTGGGTGCATATGCTCAAAGTCAAAGGTCAAAAGGTCAAGGTCAAATACATAGAATTTCACTATTTCCGTCATATCTTTCCAATGCCTGAAGATATTTTCTTGAAACTTAGTGTATACATGTATTAACCAATTAAGATTCTCTGTTGAAAGTTTGGGTCATTAGGTCAAAGTTCAAAGGTCAAAAGGTCAAGCAAAAATATTGAAACTGTACCTTTTTTCTCTGTACCTTCGAAATTGTTCAAGGTCTCTGCATGGAAGATAGTATATACATGTACTGACTGGCAGTGATTATCTAGAGAATTTAGGGTTCATGGGGTCAAAGGTCAGGGGCCAAAGGTCAAGGGCAACACTTCAAAATTTTACTATTTCCCTCATGTTTATGCAATGCCAGCAGGATTATTATTTTTTGTTTACACTAGGTGTATGCATGTTTAACCTAATAGAGATTCTCTGGAAAGTTTTTTTTTCTTTTGTTTTTGCCTCTAAGGTCAAAAGGTCAAAGATCAAGTGAAAGTGCTGAACTAAGTTTTTCCTCCATATCTCGAAAGTGGCTCAAGTTACCACATATCTATGCATCTTCTGCCTGACAGTGATTATCTTATGAATTTTAGGGTCAAAGGCCAGATGAAAATGGTAACAATTTACTATTCAATACAGAAATTGCACTTTTTCTCCATACTTTGAAAATTACTCCATGCATACATGTATGAATGGGTCAAAGTCGAGTTAAAGTCTGTAAATCCCAAATACATGCTCTTCTATTCATCCAATTAAACCTAGGTCAAGGAAGGTGAGCATTCAACACATTTGTGACAAACTTGTCAATTTAACATTTTGCCAATTTTGTGAAAATGTAATCACACATTGTCCGCATGTACTATTTAGACCTATTAGGAGAATCATGCATTATGGCGGAGGCATACCAGTCGCCATAGCGACATTTCTAGTTTTAATATAAATCCTAAGTCTTGTGCACTCAGAATTATTTAGAATTTTTTGTAAAGCTGAAAAGTGTACTAAGGTTAGGGGAAGGGACACAGAGGGGGGGGGGGTGGTTTGGAGCCACAGTTTGGACTGTCTCAGCTGATTGCTTCCGCGTACATGTATTCTCGTATTCGCGTCTTCTCATCGTGTAGCGAAAACTCCCTTGTGTACAGTGAACGAGGAGTCTTTCTATTTTTTCTCTCTTGTTCAATCTCAATATCTTCCGTTATCTATAGCTATGGTTTTCTCTTTTTTCTTAACATCACATGCGTACTAGATCATTAATGTTTTGCTGTGTGAAATGATCGTTTGTGAAAACTTTATTTCTTTGCGTATTTTAATGAGGCCCCAAATGTTAAGCTCGGCTTTGAATACTGGGAATCCTCCTGTATGGTCACGCAGGTTTTTTTATTTTATTTTTCCTTTTATCATACCTGTGTGTTCCCTCGCTATGAGTTCCTTGCATTTCATGTGTAAAGTCGGCCATGATTAATGATGAATCAATGCCTATGTTTTCGGTGTGATTCATTGATTTATTGTACCATGCAGAAACAATAAATGAAATGCAATGAAAAAAAATTTTCAATGACAATTTTACGTGAATAGAGTTGAAGCCAGCTTTGACGTAAAGCAAAAAAAAAAAAGATATTATATTTTTTCTATTTCCATGTTGAATGTACTTTGCTTCATACATAAGATGCAATAACATAAAATCAGGAAATTTGGATTTGAGCTCTTTTATTTTACTGATTTTACGTTATTGCATCTTATGTAGGTGTGTGGGGATGGGGTAAACGTGTGTGTATGTTACTTCTAAATGTGGGAAAGTGAACGGTTGCAGGAAAAATGAAATAACCAACATCACAACAGACAATATAAGAGATGAATAATTGCAGGAAAATTTGACGAAAATGATCGCTGAAAGATAAAAATTGCTTTTGCTGTTGTGTGCGGCGAGTGTGACGGACGAATTTGAATTGCAAATGATGAAAATGTCTGACAAAAGACTAAATTGAGTAGACTTTGTTGGAAAATGATGGACAAAAGACGAATATGAAACTAGGATTCCACATACATAGTAACTGCTGCAACTACAAGGAGTAGACCAGCCCTGGCTGTGGGGGGAGGGGGGGGGGGGAGCTCGGTGGGCTATTGGATATCAGGGGCGGATCCAGGAATTCAATGACAGGAGGGCACCTTTACAACAGGCGAAAGCCCCCCCCCCCCTTTTTTTATTTCTTTTGTTTTAATAAAAATTAAAGGGTCGCGCCCGGTGAGCTCCCACCTGGATCCGCCATTGGATAAGGCACCCGTCCCTGATCAGGAGGCCGTAGGTTCGAAATCCCACTCGAGTAAGCCTATGTGTACCCGTGATTTCTTTTGTCATGATGGTCACTACTAAAACACTGATCAGCGACGTCTAGAGAATTCTATAATTAATTATCTTTATATACCAAACATTTACTACCTTACGTAAAGATGGAAAATCATCTTTAGCGTCGTTACAGAAAGTTGTGAAATGTTAATATGAAATTGAACAATTTATCTATAAATAGCACGGTACAAAGTAGACATCGTCGCATCTGGACCTGCTGCTGCAGCTTTAAATTCGAGAACGGTTTCTCGTCCAATCATGGACGTTTCATCAACTCGTCTCATTCGGAGAGGTCTATAGTACGGACAATGCCTCGACGACCGATTCCGAGCAATAACGTCGGTAAGGGCGGTGATTTAGCTTAGTCGGAAGCGCGTCTGCCTCATGATCCAAAGGACCCGGTATTCAATTCCCGAATCCCAGTGAGAAATGTTCTGTGTAATCATCATCTTCTCTTGTAAGGGGCAAAACACTCTGTCTTTTGGATAGGAAGTAAAATGGAGGTCCCGTGTGTGAGAGAATCACAACTCAAGGACGTAAAAGATCCAACATCATCCATTCATCGTAAAGAGCAGGGTGCTTAACCCGGTGATCATAGTGGTGTTCCAGACTAACATCCTACTGGACCCCATGGAAAACCAGCTATTGCAACCTAATATTCATGAGATGATGATAATAATAATAATAATCATGGAACTAAATCAAACAAACAAACAAACAAACGCTGATCAGCAACGACGTTTTCCCTCTACCCAATCAGGCGAGCCGATGAAGCGTTCAGGATCGGACGTAAAACCGTTCTCAGAATCGAAACAGTGAGTCCAGATTCCATCCAAGGTTTTTGCTGTTTGAGAGTCCTCTTTCATAATTATGTTGTGTACATGACATACATTTTTGTACTCCGCTCCTACCCGGTCTGACAGTGGTGCTGTGTTTTGAGGTTTGTTTAACCTACCCATGGGAACAGGTTGTCGCCTCCACACACTCATGTAGCCAGATGGGTGCCTATGAGAGACACTGTTCGTCATCCTGTTGATCTTCTTAGTGGCGCCAATAAGTCACCTATGCATTTGAACATTTACGTCACTGGGTTCAGGTCTTTATGGGTCAATTTAACCCATTCCTTACGGAAACCTGGTAAAACTGGGTTCCCGTATACACCGTCATCTTATAGACTCAAGTACGAGTACACTACAGTATATTGTGTCTGCATTCAGGACCAAAATTCATGTTCCATGTGAGTATTACGATCACAATAAGTTGAAAAATTACTTCAGTGGAAAGATTTGAGCTTTCGTTGTCGATATCTGCATAGCATAGCCTCATTCTCAGACTACAGTGCACTCCCGTTACAACGAACACGGTTATAACGAAATTTCGTTGTAACGAAGTAAATCTGGTCCCAAAATTATCCCCATTAAAGTCTATGGTACAAAATTCGCTTATAACGAACACGGTTATAGCGAAATTTCCGTTATAACGAAGTCTTTTCCGAGCGCCACAGACAAAGAAAAACAAAGAAATGTGCTCCGTAATAACGAAATGCGAATTGCTTTCGAAAATACGTAGCGGAACAAGCATTTATTGTGTCTCTGCACGGGTAAACGCTTCACACCACTGTGTGTTCGCTCCTTGTGTCACGCACAGTTTCTGAGGGGAACTTGCGTTTATTATTGTAATACAGTTATCCAATCACATTTCACATAGCTGTGCAGTGTATGATGAGTATTTAGCAAACAGAATATGATATATATACGTGGTTTCCTTGTTTTCGTTATATATATGGCATTTGTTCAGTTATAACGAAAATTTCGTTATAACGAAAGAAAACTGCCGGTCCCGAGCATTTCGTTATAACGGGAGTGCACTGTATAACAAATGTCTCCTTACGTTACCAACATCATATCAATACGGAGACTTAATATTCATTATGTGAAATAATTGTGTTCTAATTTCAAAGGAAGATCAACTCTTTCAATCTTCCAAAAGGGATACTTTTACTCAAATAATATCAGCAATCAAAGCTTTCTTCCACTTTGATATTGGATATACAAAAACTACTTCTCCTGTGCCGCCAAAAATCACACTGCCTGCAATGCTCTGCAAGTTTGAGCGTGTGCCTCAGCTCTCAGTGCCTTCAAATTCCCTGTAACACACACCATGGACCTACTACACATGGACTATGAACGGAGGTCTTTCTTTGATCCCATCATCACGCACCACCTCCTGATTATGTGCATCTTAATGAGTACATTCAGGAGTCTTGACAATAACGATTGTGTTGATCATGTATCGTCACTAACAAATGAATCATTTCCCTCATTTCAGTCTTGTTTCGCTGATGTGCCTTTTTTTCAAATGGAAATATCTTTAAATAAATACAGATGATGAGGAGCAGCAAAACTGAGAACATGACAACTTTGTGTCAAAAGATGGATAATTGCTGATCCGCACATTTTCGAACACGCGTAAGACCTTGCCAAATGGCGAGATATACCTGTTCTCGACCATTACCATCCCTTTTTGCTCGAGCTGGAATAAGCTGCGGAAAAGTGAAATATTGATATCACAAATGACAATCATTCTGGTAAAATGGTAGCTTTCTGTTTAAAAAAAAAAACTGCCTGCTTCTCCCAAGCGAAATTGTTTGAGGCATGATTTCCTAACATACACCGCAACTGCACATTCATTTTACTTGATTTTTGTGAGTTATTTTCCTCTGCGCATACCATATTCTAGATTTCTCGAAATTCCGTCTTTTTAAATCTCCCGGCTTGCAGCTGGCGGTGACGATCATGGGATCAAAGCAATGACGCATGTTGAAAATGTCTTTGTGGCGCTTTTGAGATGCACAGGTGCATGCATTAATTATCAATACGATGAATATCCTTCTACATTAGGTCAATGCACACCCATACAGAGAAGTTTGTTGCAATTCCTCGGCCTCACATCCTTCAGGGAGAAGCCCTGCATCTACCCACTCTCACATTCCCTCTCTCAACTCTGAACACTCTTATACTCACTTGCATACACAAACACAAAAGACTTTGCATCCTACACAGTTAAGCACATCTGTATGAAGTATGCCAAAACCCTGGGCTATGTGTTGTTGTCTTGCTGGACGAGACTGGTAACCTATCCCGTTCTTTGTAATAATCCCACTCTATTGAGTTCTAAAGAAAAACTTAAATGTGAGCGTCATCCTCAATGCTAATGAAAGAAAAGTGTGTGTGTGTGTGTGGGGGGGGGGGGGTAAACCGGTCATATTGTGGCACTACGCCACTCATGCCCGATCGATATTGACTGCGGAAAGTGAATAAAGTAAGCTGGCCGCTGCTTCTCTGCTTTCGCACAGGCGGCCGGATTACCATCTTCTGTGTTGTGTTCTTTATCGACAGTCAAAAAGGATAGCATACAGCGTATGGCCAGCTAAAGGGGCATAGAAGCTCTCGGAGAATTGCAGGAGGAACGGGGTTAAACACGTTATCATTATGTTTTGAGACGTTATTAACGTGAGCCTTCGGAAACGCTTATAGCTCCGAGCGAAAAAACACTTGCCAACGAGGCGCGTTATCATACCTGATACTTTACTGACTTATCAAACTCATGCTGATCGAGTAGATTAGTAGACATATTTTGGGACACTCAACGGGGTAGCGTATTTCCGTTTTTACACTGTGACGTGTGTCTTTTTGGTAGCTCGATCATGTCAACCTTTTCCAGGAAGGGTGGATGTCAGTTTCCTATCATCGTCATCTTGTGTATGGCTATCTTCACCCTTCTTACTTACTCATACTTGCGCACATCCGAAAGCGTCCTTGATACAGTGCTGCTAAGGCCCCCTATCGTCAACGGAGATCGTGATGAGCATGACCTGATCAAGTTCACTTCGATTTCTCAACGCCTGCAAGAACACAGCATTCAGAGTTCAAGCAGCGCCGGAAGGAATAACACTCCATCAAGAGCAGCCGACATTAAGCAGTGCTACATATACGAACCTTCCTTAAAGCGACCGCTGCCGAAAGCACTCCGGGCTGCGAGGCAATGCAAACGTAGGATCCCAGGTGCTATGGTAGTTGGCTACAAGAAATGCGGCACGGGAACACTCATCCAATTCCTCGACCTCCATCCAGCGATCTCCATATCTAACGAACTGAAATTTCCAGCCGATGATGTCGATAATGCGTCCGTCAACAAATGGGTGAGTAAGATGCCTTTCTCTAGTCAATTTCAACTCTCCATGACGAGAAGCGTCGGGTTCCTGACAGGCTCCAGAACGATCTTCTTCGCCCTGAAACCTGTACTACCCGAAGACGCCAAGTTCCTCATCATTCTTCGAGACCCTGTACAACGAGCAGTTTCGGACTTCATACACATTCTCGCACGTTCAGGGGCACCAACGAATACCAGTAGGCCATTTGAACACATGTTCAAAGGCGAGATATTCCGGAATACGTTTGAGAGGACAGTTTTCAACCCAGATACCCACCAACTTGAAAGTGAAAAAACTATTATTAGGCTGGGCAAATACATTGAGACTATCCGGTCTGTGCTCAATCAAAGTGTCTATCTGCGCAAACAGTTTCATTTCATTGACGGGAATTCCTTTACAGAGGATCCGTTTCCTATCATGCGAGATATTGAGCGCTTCTTGGGTTTACCAACATTTTACAGGCGCTCACATTTTATCCAGGACGCAGAACGCGGTTTCTTCTGCGCCAACATGACGGAAAGGCCAGATTTCCGATGTATGCAACCAGGAAAAGGGCGACCTCATCCGAACATCTCAGAAGATGTCCTGAACAAATTGCACGATTTTTATAGACCATACAACCACGCCTTAGCCGAGGAAATGGGGCTCCGTTTTCCCTGGCTGAAAAGTTAGCAGCACTTGTGGATTCAGTACAACGTATTATAATTGCACATCTCTGATTGGTATTCCCGCTGTTAGCTGGTGATACGCTATTAAAGAGCGTACTACAAATTGTTTCAGAGAAATGTAAATCGGCATCCTTCGCTTTATATAGACTTGGAAAAGTTCGTCAGCTTTTGGATGCAAAGACCACTAAAATGCGTGTTCAGGATTTTGTTATATGTCATTTAGACTACTGTAACAGTTTGTTGTATAATATCTAAGACTCACAGCTACATAAACTCCAGACAGTTCATAATGCAGCTGCAAGATTGATCACCCTCACGAAGAAGAATTCTCACATTTTGAAGCAGATACATTGGCTCCCTGACCAGTCAAGTATAGTTTTTAAGATACTGTTACTGACTTATCAGTGCCGGCATTCAATGACGAGAGAATATATCAGTAAGTTCTTGGTAAGGTATGCCCCCCTCGTAATCTAAAATCAACTCAAAAAAATCTTCTCCAATGTCCTGCTATCACAACAAAAGTTTTATGGTGAGCGATCTTTAACTCATGCTCCTCCCACACTGTGGAACGCTGTTCCATGTTTCTATATAAAAGAAGCTCCCACAGTGTTAAAGTTTAAAACTGCTCTCAAGACGTTTCTGTTTAAAAAGTATTATGAATAAGTTTGGTTTTGCATCTATGGTACATACATTGTACACTACATTTTCCTCTTTCTATTTTCATCCCCCTCCCTTAGAGCACATAGAGACACTACGGTGGTGATATGCGCTATATAAGCACTGTGTTATGATTGTTTGCATTAAGTAAGGAATTTCCCTTCCTTTGTGTTTTATACTTCTATAATTCTGCATAACCTGTATTATTTTGTATGAACTTATATTGATAACACTCAAGATAAAAAGAGATTACTTTTTTTTTGGTGAAACTTACTCGTTATAACTGTTTCGCTTACATAACGATCAGTAGCCATTTTCCTTCCCCCCCCCTCACTATTTCAGTTAAACAAGGACGTAGACCCCGTTTACAGCCCCGCTTCAGTGTTTACACGCAAAAGGCCAAATGCGAGGCCAAAATTGGCCTCGCATTTGGCCACGCTCTGGACGTGGTCTCAGGCCCGACTCGGCCGCGGCCGAGTCCGGCCTTTTCTCAGTGTAAACGTAAACTCGGCCAAATGCGCGGCCAATTTTAGTCTGGCTTCCAAAGCCTCTGCCTGTACTATTTCGTTGTTCAGGATATTAACCCCCTCAACATCGAAAACTAATATAGTTTAAGGTGGTTTTGTCCTGTAGAGGATTTTTTCCTTCGGAAAAGGCCTTTGCCCAAACGGTGATTTCGTCGACACGGAATTCAGTTGGCAAAGGGTCTGAAAACCAGACAATACCAAATTGCCTTTGTTTACAAGCAGAGCGCCACTAAGACAAAATATTGAAAGGTTTGAATCAAAAGCGCGGCCGAGCCCGGCAGTGTAAACGGACAAAATTGCGGAGCCCGGCCTCGCAATTGAGGCTGGGCTCGGCCGCGGCTCGGCCCAGCCCCGCACTGTAAACGGGGTCTTATACTTGAGTCACTAGATGTCACAAAAATCCCTTCTTTTAATGCTTAATAGTTCGAAAACTGTATATCAGATAAAACTGTCACAGATATGAGAAACAGCTGAGTAGTGTACAATTTAGTCAGTTAGAGGTGATTTGAATATGAAAACCTATAGCAGTTTCACGAAATCCATGAATAGTTTCAAAGTTAGGTTACAGATTTTATCAAACTTTAACCCTCTGTACAAAACCTGAACTTTATACAGGAACCAATGATGTGTATGTGAGTGTGTACTTACAATGACCCTGAACAATGGACATGGATACCACCTGTTCAGAGCTCTGCTCTAAGGCACATGAATGCTTTATCAATTATTCATGACGGATCGCCCTGCGCACTGCTATTCTGAATTCATGGCAAAGGATGAAATGCATGCACATGAAAAAAGTCAGCACATGTTTCCATGTGCTTGCTTACACCACATTTCAGAATGAATAAAGACTAGCTGTGAACGTGGAATTCCTCATGAATAAATAATGGGACATTCCACTCCTGGTCATTGTCCGGGATCATTGTCTGGGTGTCAGCTACACAATCCCATACACACCAATTGACTTGTGTGCAAAGTTGCAGTTTTGTACATAGGGTTGAAAATAGAGCAAAATCTGAAACCTAACTAAAAATCAATGTTTAATTTAATGAAACTTAATCATGCTTTCATTTCAAAATTACCTCCACCAAAATTGAACACTATTCAGCTATTGCTCATATGATTGCCAGTGTTATCTGATGTATAGTTTTTGAACTATCAAGGATCCAAAGTGGGAAATGTTTTTGTAACACCTGGTAGTTATTACACTCTATTCCTTCAGGACAATCTGACAAATTTCATTTGCATGATCCTAAAATGGTGAGGGCTCATGTGATATCTGTCAGACACACCGGATCTATTTTGTAACTTTCTTCCCTGTGATATTTGAAGTCCACATTGTACTCTGTTGAAAAAGCAATAAAAAGCACGTAATAGCTCTTTAGATATCAGAGACATTACTGATATTTCATTGTAAGTGTACTGTACATGAAATTCCTTCGTGGAAATATCGCCACCCTTAAAATCGTTTACGTTACCATAGGTCCGTTTCATGAAGTCATCACATGATTCATGTCTTTATACAAATCTCAGAAGGGCCAAAGTCGCTCATACGTATACATGCAGCTATGTAGAGAAGAAAAAACCCTTACATGAGGTCTCCCATAACCCATGTGTCTTAAGAGCGAAAAATCTCTCGTACACGTGCAAGACTTTAAAGGGAACGTATTGTTTTGATTGAGACCTAACTCGGGTTCCTAAGTAAACATTTCTTGGCGAGTTAATGAGAAACTTCTTATGTAATATGAAACAGCATGTAATTCCACGAGGAATTCAACGTTTATTTGATGAAAATTGGTTTTGAAAATGGCTGAGATATCCAAAACAGAGCGATCCTAATAAAATGTGGGACCCACTTTTTATTGATATCGCTTTGTTTTACTTTGTTTTTTGGATGATTCAGCCATTCCAAACCCGATTTTTCACCGAATAAACTTTGAATTCATCTTATAATGATATGCTTTGTACTATTTCATAAGTGTTTTTTTTTTTGTATCGCAAAAAAAGTTAAAAGCCCAATAATCATCTCCACCAATACTGTACCATCCCTTTCATGTATAATGGGCCCCATATTACCCACCATGCATGACCTGGCTTACAAAGCTGTTCATCTCCACATGGCTGACGAAATAATTATGACTGGCTGATCAGTGATCCAGGTGATATAACTTTGTGTAAACCTACTACGTAAAAGCGAACAAACTTCTCCTATCCTTTTTTTTTTCCTTTCTTCTATCCTGGGGATATTCTTTTTTATTTTTCCCATAAAAAGGGACCGCAGACATTAACAAGCTACACTTAAACTGTTCCCTTCTGTATCATTCATTATTATTTACGTTTTCTAGCCAATGGAGACGAGAAATTACTTTGTGAACAGCTTGTCATGATATTTATGTATGATACCGACAAAATGTTACATAATCATGTGCATTTACAATCAATGCAGGAACCAATAAATCAAATCAAATCAAATCAAATCAAATAACAAGGTAATACACGTGCGCCTAAGTTAAAAATTCCGTTCCTTCGTTTCCCCCTTCGCTGTGCAAATACTAGTAGTGGAAAACATGCTATTTTCTTGATACTGCGGTTAGAGCTCGTCAAAATGCTTGGCGACTCCCTGTTTTGATTGCATTTTCCAAGTGCATTTGAATCGTAAATAACGTATTTTCCAATATAACAGTACTTGGGGTTTCCCTGTCATTTTCAAACATTTGTCATTCAATTCAACAAGTTTGTAGTTCAATCTCATTCGAGAATGTGGAATAGCATGCCGTGGAATCTTATTTTTCAAATTCGTATTTTGTCGATCATTTTCGAACAAAGTCTATTCAATTGAACAATTATTGTCACACATTCTGGTCATTGACACTTCCAAATTCGTCCGTCACACTCACTGCACACACAACAGCAAATGCATTTCTGTCTTTTCAATGCTTCTATAGCGATCAGTTTCGTCAATTGTCCTTTAAATTCTTCACATAATCTTTCTGTTGTGATTTCTTTGGTTATTCCATTTTTCCTGTAACAGTTCACTTTTTCCACATTTAGGAGTAACATTCACACACACACACACACACACACACACACACACACACATGATGACAAGCACATAAACAAACACACCCTAATCAGAGTACACACAGAAGCAAACGTGTACTGTCACACAAACGAAAACAGTGATCCACGATTTCCAGGCACGTGTAGGCCTATAGTGTATCGTACTAAACAATGTGTATTGTACAGTGAACGAGGAGTCTTTCTATCTCTTTCTCTCTTGTCTTCTCATTATCTTCCCTTATAGCTGTCCCTTTCTCTTTTTTTTCTGAACATCACCTGCGTACTAGATCAGTAATGGTTTGTTGTGTGAAATACTTTGTTTACCGTAGTATAAGTAAGTCGATCGTTTGTTCAAACTTTATTTCTTTGCGTATTCAATGAGGCCCCAAATAATACATTGTATTATAAAGCTCGGCTTTGAATACTCAATGGGGATCCTCCTGTATGGTCATGATGGTGTTTTCATTTTATTTTTCCTTTTATCATATCTCTGGTTTCCTTCACGATGATATCCTTGCATTTCATTTGCAGAGTTAGCCATGATTAATGATGAATCAATGTCTGTGTTTTCGAATGTGATTCATTGATTGATTACACCATGCAGAAACAATAAATGAAATGAAATGAAAAAAAAATGATCAGTGACAATTTTACATATGTGGTTTGTTTCACACAAGATGCAATAAAATCAGGAAATTTGGCACCTAAATATGGGAAATTACACGGATGCAGGAAAAACGAGATAATCAAGATATCATACAAAAAAAGATACAGGAATTTAAAAGAAAAATTGACAAAAATAATCGCTGAAAGATAAAACTTGTTTTTATGTGTGCAGCGAGTGTGACGGATGCATTGAATTGTAAATGACGAAAATGTCTGACAAAGACCTAAATTGAGTAGACTTTGTTGGAAAATGACGAAAAAGACGAATGTGAAACTAGGATTACAGATACATAATTACCACCCACTACTAGTACCTGCTGCAACTACAAAGATAAGAACCTGCACTGGCTGTCGGGCTGTCTAGTGGATAACAAGGGCAAATCCAGGAATTCTGTAAAAGTGGGGCGCCTTTACAACTACAGGCGCTGCCCCTCCCCATTTTTTTTTATTTCTTATGTTTTAACAAAAATTAAAGGGGGGGGGGGGCTCGCCCGGTGAGCCCCCGCCTGGATCCGCCACTGGATAAGACAACCGTCCGGAGATCGGGAGGTCGTAGGTTCGAATCCTGCCCGAGTATGATAGGTATGCCCATGACATCTTTTGTCATCATGGCTATACTACTAAAACACTGATCAATTCAGTGCTTATTTATATCGATGTATAGAGCAATATCTTAATCAGTTGCAATAAAAACAACTCGACGAAAGAATTTCATGAATTTGAATAAAAAGGACTCCTCTCTCTAAACCCTTCGCAACGTTACAGCATACAATGATATTGGCATGGCGAGATGGTTGTATGACATCGAGAAAGTTAAATGTCGTAAACGATTACTCTTGGTCATATCTTCTGTCATCTTACCAATATTGCCAGGACGGAAGGGAGGTGCCGAGTCTTCGGCCATCATTGCGACAAGTCTCTTCCTTACCGTCATCATCTTCATCATCGTCCTGCTAGCTGTACATCGTAGATATAGGTAAGAAATCCCACCATCCAGGAGAACAGACGACGATGGAATGATAACAGTACACTGTTTATTTTGATAACTTTGTCTGCCAGGTGCTCGATTAATTAGCCAGCCTTCGTAGCTTTTGCCGCTACAGGACCTATATGCAATGCAAAATGCATGTAGACTTGAATTAGTTTATGACACCCTCACTGATCACTTATGCAGCCAAGTGAATATCTAGATACGTGTCATTTATTCTATAATATATATATAGTTTTTTACTATTTCTACTTGGATTATTTGGATATTATACGTCCCCCCACAATGAAACAAAAAATCCTCCTACATCAAGATTCTTTCCATGTTACTATCGTAAATTACCACAAAATTACTAATATGATTTATTTTTTTAATTTAAAAAGACATTGGAATGCATCTTCTCCTTGAGTTAGCATAATTTGTATATTTCAGTGTTACTGGGACAATGAACAAAACACATTGCATAGAAACATGTTGCTGAAACTCAGCAACATGCTCAGTCTAGAGAGAGGTGAATTTCGATGTCTTTCTGTGTAGGTGAGTGTGGGAGTATCCAAGTAAATTATAGCAAAATATTGGAAAATAAAAAATATATGGCACGTATAATAATAATAATAATAATAATAATAACAATAATGAAAATAACAATTATGATAATGATATAAATGATAATGATGATGATAATAATAATAATAATAATTATTATTATTATTATCATTATTATGATTATTATTACTATTATTATTATCATTATAATTACTATTATTATCATCATCATCATTATTATAATTATCATCATCATCATCATCATTATCGTTGTTGTTATAGAAATTGAAAGCAACTGAAATATTGCAGTCTTGTCCACTCTGAAATGAAATAAAATGAAATGAAACTTATTTACCAAACAAACATCGTCAACGTAGTAACAACAGTCAATAGTTGAAGTGCAGTTTTGGCAAAAAAGAACCGGCAATAGCATGCAGGCTAGTCGAGGCCAGTCCTTTCAATGATATAGATTACAATGTATTACGTATAAATTTACAATATTCACAGAAGAAATGTTATATGTACATATTTGCAGGTTCTCATAGGGGATCAGTTGTATATACATTACTTGGTAAGAGATACTTGCGACTCTATTCATGCCATTGTGATCTTTCTTAGGGCTGCGAAGCTAAGAGGAGAAGTCACTTCCTTGTCGGATTTTTCCAATATGGGATCACCATTCCGTGTCATCAGAAACGCCTACGCCAACTGGTTTCACATAAATGACGCAAACACGTCACCGGGTAGGTATCAGTTACGGACGGGATAGAGGCACTTCCCGCGGGCAACTATAGTCAGTTATGAAATATGCTTCCGCCCTTTGATCTCTCTCTCCCTCTCCCTCCCTCTCCCCTCTCCCCTCCCCCTCTGTCTCTCTCCTTTTCTCTATCTATACATTATCTATCTGCTTTTCCTCTCTGTATCTACCTGATCTCCAGGGTACGTTTTATTGTTTCCCTTACTTAATATACGTTCGTAAGTAAATTGATGAGTCTTTTTGGTAAAAGTTAATGAGCTCGAGTGGCAATAAAAACCAGCCGTAATCGAAAGTTATTATGGTATAATAGTAGCAGCATTAGGATATGAATACATGCCTTGGTCTCTATACATTAGTTTTACTCCTTCGTTGTCTGCTCTTATTTTTTCTCCACCTCCTTTTCTTCCATCTTTTTTTTTAATAACAAGCGTCATCGTCTTATTCTGTTTCTTCCATTTCATTTCACCTTTCTCTCTTCATGGAATTAATCTCTTTGATATCCTATTTCCTTTCTTCCCACAGCATTTCCTAATCCTCCTCGCTCCTCTCCTTCTTCTTCTTCTTCTTCTTCTTCTTCTTCGTAGCAAATTCTTTCTTTTATCTATTAGTCATCATTTTGTCACGTAAGGTTAATGATGCAGATGAATTTACCTCCATACCACGTATTTTCCCTTATCTAGATCATCTTGTATGCCCAATATGAAATAAGGTTAAAACAGTTTCGAAGTGCCGGTATTCAAAACAAAATAATAACCTGTTCAGACTATGAATACACAATCATACCATCACATTCGTCATTTATCTACATTTTTTTTTTTAAAGATTTTCATCCTTAATAATTATTTTGTCTTGTGCTCAATCCTGTCTTTGTTTTGTTTCTTAATTAAAAGGAGATGCTAGTCAGACTGCACCAACATCAAATGGTAGAAGGTCCCCGCCACCACGAGCCAGCCAACTGTACGCTAGCGTGCGCAAGGCTCCGGACTGGAGGCTGGAACTTCACCCCGACAGCGTAGACCGCGACCCGAGTGAGCGACCGGGCCAGCAGCGTTGGGGTTGTAACGGAAGAGACAGCACCCGCTCGGCCGAAGTGGAAATGGTTGAAAACGAACTGTACAAATCACATTCGTTTCACTGATCACTCTATCTGTTTTTATTTGTTTATTTGTTTATGTTTTTGTTTATCCTTCTCTACATCTACAAGGCGGGGCTCGACACTATTTTTTTTTTTCTCTCTCTCTGGTGGCCCGTTCATTTTGTGTATGCATGTTTTTAATACACATACAGCTGAAATTACGCAAAGTCAGTATACAGCACTGGTACTAAGAGACTAAATGCTGTCACATTTTTCTTTTTATTGAAAATTCCGATTCCGATAAAGGGGACTGGTAAAGAGCAGGGCTTGTAGTTTGCAGCCACTAATATCTTTAAATTTCACACTTTGGTGGACCCAAACACATAAGGAACAATAATCCTTCCATTTCGATCCAAATCCTAGCAGTAGCCCGATTGGGCCACCAAAAGATAACCTTTTTGGAAATTTGGTGGCCCGACATCAAGTTTTGGTGGCCCCGGACGAGCGCCAGTGATGAGCCCTGGTTAAATAATGTCTGGAGGCTGGCGCCTGTTTTATATTGCATAGACTTGAAAGTTCACTGAGTTATCCAGATGAATGCAAACTTTCCCGACGGCCTAATCCCGCCTGTTCAAAGCGTCTGATTTTATTAAAAAAATGCTCATTACATCGTTTTAGATTCTGTCTTCCATGGATTAGTTCTTGTAATGTCGGGCAAGGTCGGTGGTTGGCAGGAACAACCTCTTAATAAGCAGAGCTTATAAGTTTTTATGATACTTTATGTATTTTTGTAAGAAACAGTAGCCTACGTATATTTGTGAATTCTTATACATGTACATTGAAAAACAAAAGAAGGCAGAGAAAAGGAAAGACAGGCGGACAAAAAGAAAGAAAGAAAGAAAGAAAGAAAGAAAGAAAGAAAGAAAGAAAGAAAGAAGGAAAGAAAGAAAGAAAGAAAGAAAGAAAGAAAGGAAGGAAGGAAATGAAAACCTGTGTAAACATAAAAGTGTGAACAGATTATTCAACTGGATGGACACAATGTATATCCAATGAATATACCGTTGTACTATATTACATATGGTGGTTACTTTGAGAAAGAAGTATGGAAAAAAATCAAAATAAATTGATAGGACAAAGAGAATAAGGTATAGATTATGTGAATATTCGCAGACAAATTTGAATCAATAAGTACATCAGTCCACAACATACCAAAGATACAAACACACGCATACCAACATAGCTGACACACACAAAGTTACTGTGATGACTAAACTGATGAAAGTACATGTACATTAGGTGTATTTCCCTCTCATTGCGTTTAGTGTGTCAAACAAACACACAAATAAACAAACACACACACCCACACACACACATAACAACAAAGTCACAGAACGCTCGCAAAATTATGCAAAGACAAACTTGAATTCACGTCTGACCATCGTGTGGAATTTTAATAACATTCAAGGTGAGATTTTTTTTTTCTCCAACAGAACACCTTACTTGAAGTAATTATCTACACAATCCTTCATAAAGAGATGTAAACACGGTGTATTTCTATTACACAAGGAGAGAGCCAAGCTGTGACGGTGTCCAAATCAAAATAGCAAATTGCGCCATCTTTGGCAGACAAAAAAAAAAAAGTGCGACAAAGCGAGTTACAGGTCCAAATTTTTAATTGACTCATCAGGTCCAATGGTTCATGGGCGCGTCATCATCAAAGTCGATCGTCTATGTTACTCAACACAGACTGCAATTTAGAATACAAACATTATTGTGTCGTTTCAATTTATGGCTGGAGAGCGAATATTTCTATAATCTGGGGCGATATATCGCCTACATGATTCACTGAGTGACATATCAAGTAAAACAATGGAACAACTGGGGGACAAAACGATAATCACACAACATCGGGCAATGTATAACTTTATGTTGGTGTAGCTCAGTCAAATCTTCCCATTCTTACAATATCTGTACTCTCAGTCTAAATGGACACATGGTCATGATAAAGCTGGTGAAGTGAGTGGATATGACAAAAGCCTAGAATCATCTTTCCTAACATTACAGCATCGTGTGAGTGGGCGCTAGAATTCTTTTGCAGATCTTGTACGACTATCAAAGTCGCAAATTACACCATGATTAATACCTACATGTAAATGCAGGAATGCCAACGAAAGTGGGACAAATCAATTTGATCAAAATATATCGGCCAGGGGGGCATTATATTTCATGAAGCATTTTTTTCCGACAACTTGTCGGGACAAATTTGCTCTCAACCAATCAGATGCAAGGATTTCAGTAGCTTTTAACATTTTGTCAGAGAAATATCTGACAAAACGCTTGAACATGAAATGCCCCCCATACTTGTGAAATGAAATGAGGAACCCAGTCTGTGTCAGTAGCCAGGAGTATCCAGATCTGTCTGTAAAACTTTAATATCTGTGGCTTTGTTGAACATAGTTATTATGAAAATGTAAGAACATGACAGATTAATTACATGGAATGTTAGCGTATCACGATGTACATGAGTGTCATTTAAAATGTATTATGCTAATGTTTTTTGCTCAGTTTCAGTGGACCTTGGAAACACGCGACATCCTTGCTTTTCATTGTAGTCGTTTCTAGAAACAATATTTTATCACATCTATTAGAAAAGTCCATCTGTTCGGAGGAGTTACATATATATATTTTTTTGAAACCTTGACGGTTCTCCACCGTGGGCTTTCGTGAAGCCAGACGTATCTCCGCGGAGCATACCCTCGACGATAAATACACATCTTTCTGTCTGCAAATCCGTGTGCTTCGATTTCAGTATCTATCACACGTTAATGATGCTGAAACTCTGTTGTTTAATATACACAAGGATATTTTTGTATTGGCAGCGTACAGAATCTAAAGCATCACACACACACTAGATTCAGTTGCATGTCTCTGAAGATAAAATAGCATTCCATCCCATCATGAATCATTAAAGTTCCTGATAGTACTGCATTATGAGGCCATAATTGGCAATATCTATAAAACACATCGTTCCTTTTGTTCCTACACATACTCTGATGTACATTTTTCTATATGTACAACTGTAGCACAGGTGCATAAATGAATGAACATTTTGTAAATTATCGATATTAACAATCTGGTGTGAATTTAACTGATGCGAACCAAGAGCCATTTGTAAATTCAATAAATTCTGCATGTTGATACCTTTCTTAAAAGGTGGGGGGGGGGGGGAGATGGTGGGGAAAATGGTAGTAAATATACAAGTCAAATGAGAGTCTAGATGTAAACAAATTAATACACCATGAAATCAGATGACTGTCATCGTGTGAAATGCATATTCTAAGCCTTTCATCTTTTATGATTTCACCAAACCGTACTTTGCGCACTGTATATGCACTTGTTGTAATAAAAGTAATTTGAGTCTGTATTCAATTGTACACTGTTTTTGACTGTTGTGGGCCTACACTGTATTCTTTTACACTTGTTGAACAATAGCATACAAAGAAACAAAGTAACATTGTTTTGTGCAAGATTTGTTGTCAAAACATGACTCATATGCAATGATGCTCTGACATATGCCTTTAAAGCTCTAATAGACAACTTGTGTAACTCTCTGTTCTGACATGCACACATGTATTATACGCATTAAACGACATTGCATCAACTGATGCATTTCTTACGGTGACATATAAGGGGTTAGATTACACAGTTTTTCATTGACTGCACTATAACAAGATACATCCATCATCAAAACTATTTGAGGCATTTGATGTGATGTACGTTCTTCTCCCCTGCTATACATGAGCCATCACAATATTTTGCAGTACATGTGTTGTATGTTGCAAAAATAAGCATCTACATAATCATACTACATAGAAGATCTATCATGGTACAGTAATAGCTGCTCTGATCTACAGCCTTTTTTTTATAACTTTTATTTCTAAAATATAAATCATTTCTGTGTATTTTTTTTTATACATACATTTTACAACATTATCAAAATCTCATATACAGAACAAAAACACATGTACACAATTGTCTGGGGATTTAGTACTTCTTAATGCCACTACATAACATCAACGTGGTGCAAGCATAAGTGCACATAAGTAAGCTATATACATCAAGTGTAAAGTGCAATGTGATTTTCTATTGTAGGCAAAGTTGAACTTGCAGTATGAAATCATGCGAAGATTTCTACCATCTCTGTTCTGCCTCAAGTTACAAATCCAAGTTTTTGTGCACACCTTACAAGAAACAACTGACATACAGTCTGAGGCACAGTGTGTTTATGTATGTCAGTTCATTTTCTTTCTTTCTCAAAAAAAAAAAAAAAGTTAACAATTCAAAAATCTTGAAATTATCAAATACAGAACTTCCCTTCCTCATTCCGGAATGCGCAAACTCTGACAAGGCCGCAAGATTTGTTCGTTCAAAGGAAGGCTGCGAGTGGCGTGCAAACATGAAAATTTTCGTCTCTCGAGTGGAAGCTACAAGATGTGTGTGTGTACAGACATTATTCAGACACAACATATTACATTGTATGCCACACACACACACACACACACAAACACACAAACCTTCTCCTATATATATACAAAAGACTTGTGCTGCACATTCTTCATAAATCATATTGCACACAGATAGAACGGTGATTAAGTCAAGCAATAATCTCTTGATATATCTACTGTACATGAAACTTGTGATGCAGCTCCTTGCTACAGTGACCAACAATGAAGATTTGAAGGCTGCGTGTTGCTGATGTATTTACAAACGAGAAGGCCTTCTAATTTCATTCTTTACGACATTCCAAAAAAAAGAAAAAAAGTATCAGGCAAAATACATATATCGTTTCCCATCGTGTAAATCAGCTTTCTCCATCTTGGTGAGTACTGCTTACATTGAGTCTGTCAAATTTAATGCTGGTATGTACATTTTCAATGCCCTCCGTTTAAGCCTATAGTTTTACAAATTTGTTCATTAAACATGAAAATGTGTTCTGCATCGGCAGAGCCGAACCTGGATCCTCAAAGGTCCTTTTTGCCCACAATTCAAAAAGTAGATCTGAAACAATGATGGTGGTTCTCTAAGCACACACACACACAAACACACAAACACACACACACACACATACACACACACACAAACAGACACACACAAACACACACACTCACACTCACACTCATTGATTGTCACTCAGCATGTTGTCACTCACATTTTTGTCTTGAACAATTGCACAGTGCATAATCATTGTGCATCAAATACCACTGACACATATTCAAATAAACTGCTTCAGTTTAATACGTCACTTGATCTTTGTTAGGAAGGGAAGGCTCCAGAAAAATATACAACACTAAGGGGCTGACAGTGCAAGCTTTTCTGCTATAAAAGTAAACATACAGTTAATATCCATTATGTTCTTTTGGTCTCCAATATGGTAAGGTTCAGTGTTACAGGGGATTTCAGACAAGACACAATCTATACTGTATCTTTTGAAGGCATGGCATAAGAAAATCAACATCAGAGTTCAATGGTGTATTGACTTCTAGAAGTTCTCTTCTGTACATATAATTTTTTTTGTTGTTGAAGATCATACAACTCAGATTGGTTTTAACAGCAAAAGACCCCCAAATCCTTGTGAATTATTATTTTATGCCCCTGAAAATGATGCATCCTATATCATGTAAGATTTTTCAATGTCTTAATAGTACAAACTGATATGAACAGAGTAAATGGGAAGGGCTCAGAGTGGTTGATACAAATATCGCATGGCTAACAAAACAAGCAAATCATAACAATGACCACATCACAGTCATACAACCATTCAATGCACAATGATCATAACATACATTTCACATGGGCAAACATTCACAAAACACTTCTGGCAGATGTACAGTGTAACTTAATTTGTACAAGAGACACCCGTCTGAATTTGCCCATTTTCATTTGGTTACACCTGCACAAAGCCGTACAGTGAGATGCAATAGCGCCATCCACAAAAATATATCCTTCAAAACGAAAACACCATAAGACAACATGTACACTGTATGCCGATACCCTAGCAAGCATTACACTGTACTTCACAGTAGTGGGATTACATCCTACATGTACGTACCGTACTACACGTATGTTGGTTGAGGAAATGGACTACCGGTATGAAAGTAGCACTTAATATCTTGGCAGCTGCTGTAGCTGACACTGCAACAGCATTGTTCAACCACCAAGTCACTTCAGCCTTGTTGTTGTTGTTGTTGTTTGTTTGTTGTTGCTGCTGCTGCTGCTGTTGTAGTAGTTAGTTGTTGCTGTTGCTGCTGTTGTTTGTTGTTGTTGTTTGTTTGTTGTTGTTGCTGTTGTTGTTGCTGCTGCTGTTGTTGTTGTTGTTGTAGTTGTTTGGTGTCGCTGTTGCTGCTGCTACTGTTGTTGTTGTTGTAGTTGTTTGGTGTCGCTGTTCCTGCTGTTGTTGTTGTTAGTGGTGGTGGTGGTGGTGGTGGTGGTATTTTGTTTTGTTTTGTTTTGTTTTGTTTTTTTGTTGGTACTGGATGTTGCTTCGCCATGTTCTTTGCCCTAACTGGGTGCCATCTCCAGCTACACTTGTAAATGTACTGTACTTTCATATGCATTCTTACTCTCACATTTTCAGTGAAACAGGGAGTACAAACAAATTGTCTATCCTCTCACCTACAAGTTCTTCATCTGGAGCCTGTTGCATAAAATGTTTAACCCGAGAAAAAACTCGGGTATGAACTGAAAACTCTGGTTAGCATGATTCCAATATTGACTTTACACAGGAAAATCTCTGTTAAAAATCAACCCGAGTTTTTCTCAGGTAAAAAGCTTTTTGCAATAGGCCCCTGGTACAGTATCACACATATCCACTGTGCAATGAATGTTGAGTATAGAGAGGAAATGAATATTCATCACAATAGTTTAGTCTCAGCTCAATACCTCATGCCTTGTTGTTGCTGTTTTTGTGGGTGTGTGTCTCTCTATTTGTTCTACGCTGGACTTCCAGTGGGGACTAGCCTGTTGTCTAGAAAGCCAGTAAGAACAGACACATGGGAATTACAGCATGACATGAAATGGGTGGGACCAAGGCAAAATGTTACCAGTGTGTCTTCCTCAGCATGTACACACCCACACAAGGATGTATAGTCCCTCAAGTTAACCCATTGAGGCTGAGCTGATTCTGATATAACACACATTTCCAACAGACATCTGACTGAGTACATGTATATGTACTCGAGACTAATCTTCAACGGGTTAATATCCACGGGTGTCCTCCCTCCAACTATTCTGCTCCACTGTTTGGAGTCTCCGATCCATTGTCCGCATCGGCAGGGGGCGTGTCCGCATCGCCGGGGGGAGTGTCCTCTTTGGGCCCTTCTTCTGGGTTGCCGAGCGGTTCCTCTGGGTTGCCGGGTGGTTCCTCTGAGTTGCCGGGTGGTTCCGCCGCTGCCCCTCCATCTTCTTTGAGTGCGTCTGCTTCCAGTGTCACCTCGGTCTTGTTGTCTCCCTGGTCTACAGCTAGCCACCTGTTGGAGCAAAGTGGTGGGGGATATTAATAAGCCAGTTCACTGTAGTTCCATTTTAGAAAAAGATTATTTGTTATACTAGGGAAATTTGTTTTTTTAATTCTCAGAGTTAAGTACATTTTTGTATCTGTGATATAATCGTTATTCACACAATCTCTATAAACAGTGCTTGCCAAACACATCCACCTGACAGCGACAGAGTGTTCAATTAAAGCCTAGTATTTGACTATAACAAAAGAGACAAATTGTCAATGCATTCAGTGCAAAATACTGAAATGAGTATGCTTCCCTAATTATTAACTGATGGACCCTTCTGATCATCTGGTCTACATGCAGCCAAGTTCATTCTTTATTTCCCAATGAATTCCATAAATTGTTCTGTCAGGCAAGCTAATGCATTATGTTGCTTTGAAAACAAGTGAAGTTTCCAACCAACTTTAAAAAAAAAGAAAGGTACATATTGTAATTGGGGAAATGTGCACATGATTTTACAGTAATTACAAGCTGGTTTATTCCTGTCCACTATATAAAATACTGTACATGTACGTGCAAGTACATGTATAGCCTATACTCAAGTAAATCATCAATGCCAAAGTCACAAATTGGCAACGTTGCCTAATGAGGGTGGGGGCAGGGTGTTGTCAAGCAACAATGGATAGGCCCTATGTACCCACACTAACCTTTACGACAGATGTACCTTGCATTAAAAACATACTTTGCACAGCCACAATATACAGTCACGTAAATTACACATGTACATATATAAGCAAAGCTGTGCTTTTAGTGATGTCTGCTACTTTATACCACATCTGCAAATGTTATGTGTATGGTGGTAGTGAGAAAGAAAAAGAAAAAGAAGAAGGAAAAAATAAAGTCCAACAACACTACTATGTGTACTTACTGGTTACACCCAAAAGTGAAAGTCTTCTCATCCACACCATTTGATGGCGTTTCCGTGACGATCACTTTCTCCAGGTACCAGCCGGATTCTGGAAGTTACACATCAAACAGAGGACAAACTCTAAATTCATTTATCAACCAAAATCGTCCAAAATTTTGCCTTTGCCAGCCACACTACACAAGTTCACAGGATACTCTTTTGTTTTTAGTTATGGGCAGGTTCTGAAAGAGCAGACTTTAACCCGTTGAGGACGGGCTGATTTTGCTACAACATGCATTTTCCATTGACACCTTACTTGGGACTAGTCCTCAACAGGTTAAGCTTCAAAATGATGCATAACTCAATACAAAGGGACTTTCCTTGCCTGTCTTGACAAAGAAGGAAAGCACACACTCTGGAAAATTGTTTACTGATTAATAGAGGCTTTGAAGTTCAGGGTCTATTGAAGTGATTAATCTTACCAAGCCATGCTCTATAAAAGTAATGGGACAAAAAACAGGAATGTAAAACTCTGCAGCAACCGCAATAAAGAGAAATGAAAGAGAAACAGACATTTTCCACACTTATTAAGCATATTCCACTCCTTACTTAATACTAACTTTAAATGCAGCAGCACCATCCTTTTAAAAGCCTTTAGAGTTGAAAGTGAGGAGTGTGTAAAGCATTTTTTTTTTAAGAAATGAAAAGGGGTCTGTAAACATACCTAATCGCACCATTCTTTTAAAAAAAAAATTAAAAAACTTGCAAGAAACACAATTTCCCATTTCTTTCATGTTTCCAATATGTATAATAATGTAGAACAAGAATTGCTCTTTCAGAAAATATAAAAACCGAAGATAGACTAGCATGACTCATTTCACCTATTTTGAGTCGTCACGCAAAATCAGAGCGCGTGACTTTTTGTCGGTTTTGTGATGCACAGTCACGTGATCAATTCGACTTCATTGCTTCTTGGACTGGGAAATTGTCCGATCCAATGTTATTTGAAACAAAACAAGCATGGTGCTGACAGGGTTTAGGTTGTTACACTGTATGTGAGCAGTTAGCAACGTATAGGGCTTACTGCCTGCTGAGTGTAGTGGGGTTTGATAGGGGTACAATAATGCATACACAGGGGAACCTCTTAACCTGTTGAAGACTAGTTCAGAGTATACTTGGGCAGGTATCTATGGAAAATGTGTGCTATAGCAAAATCAATTCGTCTTCAACAGGTTAAGAGTGAGCTGCTTGGCAACCCCTGTAGTTTCCTCATTATATCAGAGATAAAGCAAAAGGTTAAACACAAATGGGACTTGTACTTTACATCAGGTGTCTCAGTATATCTGAGCTGGCTATAATGATGTTCAAGGGTATCATGCGAGTATGTTCAATATGTAAAACTCTGTGGGCCATGGCCATTGAACTATACCTGGCGTGGATCCATCATGTCCCACAATGCACTGCAAGATGTCCCCGACGGAGACGCTTTCAATGGTGAACGCATCGACCTGCAAGTTTGATATGAGGAAAATGATGATTCTTTGCTACAGAGTATCCAATCAGAACACATCATGTAAATCTTTATCATACACTATGAAATATATGGTAGAATTTTAATTTTATGTTTGTGTTTATCTGGAGAAAAGTTCATCTGGCAGAGACTGTTCAGAGTCTGAGCAGATAATCTATGCAACACATTCTACTCATGGCACAAATGATATATAAAAATGTACAATGATATATAAAAATGTACAATGCATATACATGTTATTCATGATATACGTCATGTATATACAGTTTGTAGCAGTAGCGGCATTATTTTTTTTTTTCTGTAACTCTGGTATTTAAATCACACTTACCGCCCCCTTCTCAAAGACTTTCTTGTCCTCGCCCCAGACGAGTTGCCTCTTGCCCGTGTCGCCATGGTTACCGACCAGCATGACATACGCCTGACTCGAGGTTTCTCCGTTCTCCTCGCTACCGGTGTGAATTTCAACCTTGTAACGCACAACTGGGAAGGGTTGATAACAACGGAATGACAGCCATTAGACCAGAAAAGTGAAGATCGGATGCAACATTTAGCAACAAGGCGCTTTAAGAAAGAGTCACATATTGCAATTTCTTATTATCGGCAACAACAGAAGAAGAGGAACAATCATTCTATTACTTATTCGTAATTTCCAATCTACAAAAGACTGATTGGGCTTGCAGAGGCTCCAACTCTCCCGTTTTCGACGGGAGATCTCCCGCCGAAAACCCACTTTTGCAAAATCTCCCGTTCTCCCGCTTGAGATCTAATTCCTCCCGCCCTGGCTCTGTGTCTCCCGTTGGAAATGATTTGCTACTGTATGTTGAAAAAATAAGCCTTAGATAGCACCAGAGAGCATCTAGAACCCTAGGAACTTCGTACTTCGCAAACATGAACTTGGAGTCTCCAGTTTGCTAGGGGTTTCGGGCGGGAGAATCTCCAGATCAGAAGGTGCTTGGGGTTGGAGTCTCTGGGCTTGTTAATCAGTGAAATGCAGAGCACACTTACTTCTAAATGTACTACACATTGTAGGGTTCACTGACGGTATACTCTTGTTGAAAGCTTTTAGGAACATCTGACTTTGCAATATTTTAATAAACAAAGAACAGATACAACTTGAGTCACTCCCAAATGGCAGAAGTTTATATTCTCCTCATGAAGACATATGATGATGATACATACATGTAATAAGCTTTATAAATTTGGGGCCCATTGCATAAAAGTTACAATTATGGTAACTTTGCCATCCAATGGTAACTTCCATGGAATTCTTGATTTTGATTGGCTGTTGAGTATTGTTGCCATGGTAGTTACCATTGGATGGCAAAGTTACCATACGTGTAACTTTTATGCAACAGGCCCCTGGTAAAATGGTCAGCAGTAAAACTATAATAAGTAGGTATCAAACTCATCAACTACATCGTATCCTGATGGAGCACAACATTTATTGACATACAGTGTATTCAAATCATGAAAAATATGATACCTTTCTCTGGAGGCATGTCAGGCCTTATTGTAGGGAGTTCGAGGACAGGACTGTCGACCTCATCATCTTTCTCCTCGCTTCCTTCTGTCTCTCCGCTCTTCTCACCGCCCTCTCTCCAGACGTTGGAAGACCATTTCAGCCAGCCGTCGACGAAGAAGTGGAATTCCTGCATCGTGTCCCTATCCTTCATTTTTATCTGGGAGGTGGAGGAGGAGGAGCAGATTAAAGTACGATTATTTCTTACATATATTGCACATGAAAATATGAAAATAGGGAAGTGGTGTACCAGCAAAAAGTGAATCTGAAAAGAATGGGTAAAATTGACAAGCACAGCTGTGAAACTTTGACAAAAATTGAATAAGAATTTAAAGAGATGTCATGAGTTTTTGAAGAAAAAAACTGAGTTTTCATCAGTTGTTTTTTTCTTTTTTTTTATACAAGATCATTGGAACATGCCGATTTCATGACATTGTTATTATGTGTCATCAACTCAGCCATATTTGCACATTGTATCATCTGTTTAATAGTAGCAGAACTTCACTATATCATAACTTCCCTCGCTTGTATCTGATTTTCATCTAATGTTCACTGTTGTGCTTGTAAAATTGTACTTTTACTTTTCAAATTGATTTTTAACTGGTCCAGAATTAGCCTGGGGGTATTCATGATACATTACTTCGTCGGTTGAGAATCATAAGGGCGTTAAGTTGCCACAAAACCCATAGTGTTCAAGACCACTTAACGCCCTTCTCATTCTCAACAGACGACTTGTAGGTGTTTCCTTTGTATTCTGGTACAACAAAGTAGCAAGTTGTGTCTGTCATTTAACTCTCTGTTCTGCATTTGTATGTTCTACATCTTTGCAGCCCATAAGAAGTTTGTTTGCTCACGCACAATGATGCCCACAAACAATGTATGAAGTGAGTCAATAAAGACCTGTATATTCTCAGCTTTGGGCCTGCAGGGCACTGGCACTTATTCGACATACTCATAGTTCATTGCATATGATGTGTATAAAGTGGAATGGTGAGACAAACATTTGTACAGGGCACAGTAGAGACATCGATCTCCATTTTTAGTTTATGATTATCTTCCGCTATAAGGTTGCCAATGCTCAAGAAGGTTTTCGAGCGCAAATCAAGGAGGTGCTTGCAAGTTACGTGCCGGTCAATACAGTAGGCAAAAAAAAAAAAGAAAAAAAAGAGCAAAATCCAAGCAAAGCAATGACACCAGCCCTACCTTCTTCAGGAACATCTGGGGCGGATTTGTATCGTCTCCATCCAGGGAGATGCGGATCTTGTAGATGGATCCAATCTCTCCGACATCAACCTACAGAGAGCAAGGTATGATGACGATAACGATGATGGTGACTTGATTTGAAAAAGACATCTGGCAGCATTTGGCTCATAATTCAAGGTAACACAAATGTGAATCAGTTTGTGTGAAATTATAATGAAAAAGAAATTAAACATGTAAAGTCTGCATCTTTGCAGTGGTGTAACTTTATTTCTTTTCAGGCTCAGTTCATTATTGTAGACAGACACGTGCATCCACACACAAAAATCCATACACACACTACATATCCTCTCTCGAACAAAACACTCGTCCATGGATTTAAACATGGAAGAAGATTTTAACCTTTTTAAAAATGCATCACAGGAAAGAACTTTTACTCTGAAGGCTGCAATCTTAAAAGATGATACAGTTTACCATATGTACATTCTGGTCGTGTATGCCGGTGTTTCTTGGCAGATACAGCTACTAGTTTTAACATTAGATCTTTAGATCTGTTGTTTTTGACCTTTCATCAAGGCAATCAAAAGATAATTATGGCGGGTATACCCCTTGATGTCTACTACATTGAGATGTCAAGGTTTGTGAACTTGTACACTTACACTGTAGGTACAACTATTTCCTCAAAAGAAAAAGTAGGAACAAATGCACAACAAAACTCACTGCTTATAGCCATGGTGAGGTACACTTGTACAGCACTGGGGAGTTCCCAGGCAGAATTATGATGTGTGAAAATTCCACACATTATCTACATGTATGTCTATCTAAGGACTCAGAATCAGAGGGACTGTAATGGTCTAAAATTTCTGAAAATAATATGCAGACTAAATATCACTGAAATGATCTGCAACAGAATGAATTTGCCATTGTACTCACTTCAAATTTCTTGGTCACTCCTGGTGGATACAGCATTGCATCTCCTCCCCCTCCTCCATCATCGCCTGCTCCCTCCACCTCCCCGTTCTCCAATGGAACAGTCCTGCTGGTGCCCTGACTTCCATAGGCTGTCACGTGCAGCTTGGAGTTGCAGCCCATTCCATCGTCAGATCCGGGGGTGAGCCATAACGTCCAAGACCCCTTCGACCCTGACTCCTCCTCATCTCCCTCTTTTGCAGTCGACTTGCCCTCACCTGGAAGGAGAAAAAAAGAGGAAAACATGAAGGGGTTGGGATGGAGCGGCCTTACTGTAATACATGGAAATCCTAATTTCATTTCACCATCATCATCTTCAAAGAACCTCTAAAAACTCACTTGTTTCATTAACTTAAATGTTTCATAAACAATCCAACGGTAAAGCACATTTGAACATGTACGTTTATGGAAAATGCGCTGTGCAAATGTATTATTATAATTATTGTATTATTATAATTATTGCATTATTATAATTATTGTATTACTTACGGCATATAAAAATGACAAAGACAAGAGAAAGGTTACCAATTCATAGGTCATATAAACTTTGTGTGTAAGCTCAAATTCAAATATATAAAGTATATCCATGATATTCAGAGTTTTAAAAACATATGTGTATTCCTCCTGCAACCTCCATTGCATAAACTATACACAACATGAGGAAATTTCAGATATGAATGTGCAGTGCCAAACTGTGGCCTATTATCATTATCACCTGTCAATAATTGGAGAATTGGGAGTTCTTTGCAGAGTTGTAGAGCATACATCATAAAGTTTCTATGCAGTGGAGATTGATATATCATTATTACCTCCGCCAAGGTGGGAGGTTATGTTTTCGTTACCATTGGTTTGTTTGTTAGTTGGTTGGTTGGTTCGTTCGTTTGTCCGTGTGCAAAATAACTCAAAAAGTAGTTAACGGATTGGAATGAAACTTGCAGAAAAGGTTGAGAATGACACAAGTAACAAACGATTAACTTTTGGTAGTGATCCGCTAATTCTGGGGGAATTTATAAACGATTTTGATATTTTGACAGGTAGGGTCAATGAACTTGGGAGATCAGGCTGCGCGTATTTTGAGGTTTGCATGCGCGCACTAAAGTGCGTGCTCTAGTTTCTGCTGGAGAGAGGCGCGCCACGCATCTGAGGGCTTATGACGTAACAAAGGCTTCTATAATGGGAAATCGGGTGATTTTTCAGTAGGTGAAAATATATCTCCATGGAAGAGCAAGATCATCAGTGGAAAGTAACTGCTTGGCGGAGGTCTGCGCTCTCGGAGTGCTTTTCTAGTAATGTTGTTATTGTCATTATTGTCATTCTCTGCAGTAAACTGTTCATCTGTTGTGTTCTCATCTTTTCATCTCTCACCTTCCATGACCAGCTCTCTCTCCGGGCTCGCGTCTTCCGTCATGCCGACCCACTCGTTGCAGGGGAGGACGTACGACTCCTTGGAGTTGGTGGGGGACACGGTGATCGTCTCTGGCAGCCATGCATCGTCTGCTTCGTCCGATTCCACCGCGATGAGCGCCCTCTCTAGTTTGCCGATGTCCACAGCTTCCAGCACAAACACATCCTCCTGGGAGTAAAATATCACATGAACATCAATTGCTGTCATGAACATACGGCTGAAAATGACATGAGTGAAAATGTAGCCTTGCACATCAATACAATAAGTTGATGCTGCATCTGATATACTTTTTTCTTCTTTTTTTTTTTGAAGCCAAGCCTCTATCCTTATATACACAAATTGTAATATCTCCCTTTAACTTTGCACTCCCACTTTATCATTACTTCTCAACATGTACTGTATACAATGCAAAAAGAGCATCTTTCAATCTCACTTTTATGTGCATCTGTTTGTCTCAGCCAACTTCTTCTTCTTTTTTTTTTTTTTTGCTCTAACCCCCTCCCACTGGGGGATATACAAATGTACATGTACAATAATTCTTTCATGTCCTGACATTAAAAAAAAGAGGCATCTGTCATATAGGAATGACCAATGCATACTGAAATGTTATTTGACATTGGACTGCTAGCAGTCCTGACACATAATGACAATTTTATCTTTTTTTTTAATTCTTATTTTTTTAAATTTTTTTCAGGAATAAAGAAAAATGCCAGTCTGTGAGAGTTAAGAGCAGGACAAATTACTGCTACAAAGTCCGTGGCCTCATCAACGAAGTAAGGTTAAGTTGATTTTATATCCATAAGAGAACCAAGCACGAGGAAAGCACAAAATTAAAGAATTCATTTCTTACCTGTCCCTGCTGGAAGGCTGTCTCAAGGTCCGCCTTCCACAGGTGTCGTCTACCGGTGTCTCCGGCATCGCCGATGAGTTTGATGAAGACGTTGGCGTTGCTCCAGGATCCAGTTTCATCCTTGGTCGTGGTCTTGACTTCATACTCCACAACTGTCAGAATATAACAGGGTATCAGAGATTACCAGAGAGTAATGTCCAATCAAGACAACGACAAAAGTGGAAAAAAATAATAACAACTTGCAACAGCCCAAAAATGTGTATACAGTAGGACCTTGATTATCCGGCCATCAATTATCCAGATTCTCTGTTATCTAGACGTCGACTAGCTGACATTTGTTTTTTGTTTTTTTCATGTATTTCCAGTGCCAAATCTCATTCAATACAAATCCTCGTTTAACCATTATCGTGCAAATTCATGACGGGACATATTTCAATCACTGCAGCAGACTGTAACTTTTAAGTCAGTTTGCAAAACGATGTCAAAGACTGGTGCCGCACTTGTCATTAGCACTGAGTGCACAGCAGTGGTTACAGTACAATGCCGTGGCAGTATTTAACGAGTCACAATATCATCTCATTGTCAATCAATATCAATCAAACACTTATACTTATTCATTATACAATGTATGACAGACTGGTGACCAAATCTCTGACCCACCTGGCAGAGGCTGCTGACCGTCCTTCAGTGTGGGCACCTCCTTGGCCAGTGATGTGGCACCACTCTTTTCGCTCTCCCCAAGGCGACACTCTGGCCGGTAGACGAGCTCCTCCTTAGTGTCCTGGTCAACTAGCCGAACCTGGAAAGAACAGAATATAAATGGATATATTATCTCATCATGTGTCAACTGTCCATGCAAGGGATTAGTGTAACAGCTGTATGTTGTTTAGGAATTAAAATGAAAAAAAAAACAATATTCATATCTACAAGACAATAACAATTCTACCTGGGCACTGATTTATGAAGAATCATAACCTATCATATACTAGTTGATTTCTTTCATAAGTCTGTGGCAGCCTGTATGGTACGGAAATTCATAATCGCTTATATCTTCTGATGAAACGGGGCTCTGTACTACTACAAAAAGGAAAACTATGATTAAAATGGTAAAAAAAAAGAAAAAAAAAGTAATGATACTATCAATACTCGTATCACTGAAGAACATGGAGATTGTAATGGCATTTCTTAGAGAAGCGTCATCCTGTTTATGCACCACAGCACTACATTCCAACATTGTATGTTCAAGAACAATAATTACAGAACCAACACATATCTTTACCATTTTATATCAATACACTTACTACTTCTACAACTGATAATGATTGGTAGTATGAAAATGTGAGTAACAGTAATCATAACTTTTACAGTGATAGCAGTTCTCTGTTTTCAGCTTTCTTGAATACAAATGTGTAAATCAAACACCAGTAAACAATGTCACATGACATGAACAAGATAAGAAATACATGTATTAGTTAATATCACCAATGACCCTACAACACACAAACAGACATAATGATGACAGTAATGATGTCATTAGAACACTAATGACAAAAATAGCAATCATCATTATCATCATCATCATCATCATCATCATCATCATTATCATTATAGCGATATTCAATACCAGCATTATCTTGTTATGCACAAAATATACCACAGAAAAGGATTATGCGCCACTATTCAGTATAGAGAAACATTAACAGTTATAAGCACATTGTATACTGTATCCCTGATTCATTACAGTATGAAACCACAGAATTCATAACAGTCAAACATGAAAACCACAACAATGAAAAGGGGAAAACCCTACCGTGTCTACATGGATGACTTGGTTTCCTCCTGAGTTGTCGTGGTCGAGTCTGATCTTGGTGATGGCGGCAATTCCCTCCACTTTTATCTGTCATTAGAGATAAAGCATGACATACAGGAACAGTCTTATCTCATGTTAGGTACAAAGCAGCAGAATGACATGATAATGCTGCAAGAAATCATGAAACAAAAGTGCAATCTACTAATCTCAAAATCAAGAAAAAAATCCCTTTTGGCATTCTAATAAGATTATACACTCAATAAACTGTTACAGGAAGCACTATTTATTTTTACTGTATGTTGATACATGTATGTACAAGTATTACCAGTCTTTTGCCATTATGATTTGCTTTACAGGCCACTGAACAAGTAACAGATCATTGCGAATGACTGCGAAGCAAAAAACGATGGGACTGGTAGCTCTTTGTCCCCTATGCAGAACTACGCAAGGAGAATAAAGTACATCTGTACCTTGCCCAGGGACTCAACTGTCGATGATGGGGAATTGAACAAGGAACCTGCTGATCAAGTGTCTGTGGTCATATCCACTGAACCACAACTGTCTAGTCAAGCCCTTCATTCACATTGTAAAAGCATTACTGAATGACGTATACCGTACATGTGTACGACTGAAGGCACACATAACTTTTGTGTGCAAATGCATATTCCCGATGCTATACGTGTACAGATGTGATTGCCCAGCTCAAGACCTACAAAGAGTAGGCCAAAATGAATTTCCACTTTTCTACATAGTTTTAAAGAGTAAGCTCTAAGCTTTAAAATGATATCCTTGTTGAAATTGGACCATCCTAACCCATCTAAAAAGTTTGTGAAATAAGAGAGAGTTAGGAAGTGCAGTTTCATAAAAGATGGAGGAAAGAGGATTTGAAGATTAAGGTCACTCAGGCGTGCTGTGCTGAAGGATCAATGAAAACGTGCTCTACATGTATTTTCCAGTAAAAAGCAGTGTCAAGGTCTACCTGTTCCAAAATACACTGCATATGTTACAACAACAACAAAAAGAATGCTATCATTTTGATTTTGGTATTGCTTTAAATCGTCAAATTTTGACAGAAGATAAAGAAATTATTACTCTCCCACAGACAAACTTGTAAAAAACAATTTGAATTGGTCAACCCAAATGCATTATTTTGGTCCATTACAGAGAATCCTAATCTGCGACCTTTTGTGGGTTTTGAGCTGGGCGGTCACATCTGCTCTTGCTTTCTTGCTGCCGTGATACAATAGAAAAACTCCCAACCTTGCACTCTGTTTCCTGGCCCGGCTGGAAGCCGTCCTCGGGAGCCAGATGATGCGGTCCCGACGAAGTCTTGCCATCATAGACAGTGAGATGGAGATTGGCGGTGAATGACGACGGTGAGTTCTCCGCCGTTTTGACAAACACTGCCCAGTCTCCCTCTGACATGAGAAAATGGAGGAATCACACAATTATTATTTTCATCATTTTTGTTATATATATATACATTGTATATATGTACATCTTGGAATTTTCCACATGTTGGACTTCGAATGTTGTAATTATTAGAAGAAAGAGTCTCAAGTACGCCATGGATCCAACGATTACAAAAAATTTTATTACAAAATTTTCGGTCTGCCTCAGACCTTCGTCAGTGCAAAGACAATGCAAAGACAATGTCTTTGCACTGACGAAGGTCTGAGGCAGACCGAAAATTTTGTAATAAAAATTTTTGTAATCGTTGGATCCATGGCGTACTTGAGACTCTTTCTTCTGATAATTATATATATGTATATATATATATGCACACACGTATACACAAAAGATTACTCAAAACTGTAAGAGAAGTATGATGTTTTGAATTAGTGCACAGCTGCAAATTGATACTGTGCTCCTTTTCTTGCCGTATCTTATTCATGTAAAGTACAATCCTGTTTGGTGACCTAAAACTTGGTGTCATTGACACTGCAGATGCATGCCAATAAAATAATACTAATATCGCCCCGCCCCCACCAAGAAAAAAAAAAATAAGTTGAGAATGATTGAAAGAAAGAAATTGAAAACAAAAACTTCTACTTGATCATTATAACTGCTGTTAGTCTGGAATCGGTATGCCTTTATACGCGTATCCGGGCAATTACCCCAAGAGGAGTTTGGGTTAGGGTTAGGATTAGGTTCAGGATTAGGATTAGAATTAGGGCCAGGGGAAGGGTCCGGGGTAATTGCCCAGGGGGTAATTGCCCTAGACCCCTTTATACGACATGCAGATATCATTATGGTCTGTATGATCTTTCATATGACTTGGCAATATGCAAGACTTACTTGATTCAGGCTTCTGTTCATCCGCTGGTTCTTCAACTGCCTTTGTGGATCGCTTTCCTGTGACATAATTAGGTCAGAACAAACACATTACCAATGGCTGCTGTTCAAGATGTGACAGACTTGACACTGATCAATTACTACTGACTTAACAGCTGATACATTCTTCATCTTTTTTTTTTGCACAACTGTTCATCCAATGCTATGCTACACTGCATCTGAACAAATTTGGAAACATTGTGCCGAAACTACAGACTACCTGAAAATATATCGAAGTACTGTACATTGTAGGCATTCCATGCATGAGAAATATATTATGCAAAGAAAAACCTGCAATTTAAGTTTTAGGCATCAAAATATCTCCATCTCAATTGGTTTAAAAAAGATTTTTTTTTTTCCTTTTTAAAAAACATTGCAACATTTGAATATACATGTATCTTATGAAACAAATACTACATAATCTAGGGGATTGAACCAGTGAAATCATACGCTATGTTTCAAGTGCAAAAATGTCCTGAATTCTCACACAGTTTTCATTCATGATGAAAATTAAGACAGGTGAAATGAATATTGACTGTCCAGTATTCAGGCAAGATGCACTCACCGATGAGTTTGAGTTGTCTGTGCGTCTTCTTGTCACCCACGTGGTCATCAAGCCAGTTGTTGGCAGGGAAGAGGTACTCCTCCTCCGCATCCTCCGCCTCCTTCACAGTCACATTCTCCAAGTACACCCCGGCACCTGTTGCAAAAAGAGATTTGCATTAACCCTGCATGTGCCCAGGCATTCTGATTAACCTGCTGAAGATGAACTAAATTCGCTATCATACTCGTTTCCCATAGGCACCAATCCGAGTTTAATAGTACTGATGTACATGTACTCGAGACTAGTCTTCAACTGCTTAACACTCATTGTGCTTTATTTGCAAATGGTAATGGGAGTGGTTTTATCACTGATTGACACAGGCATCTGGAAACAAATTGCTGTAGAATGGAGATGATCGTAATCCCCTAATCCCTATCCTAATCCCCTAATCCCTATTGTGTCACCAAGGCTTTCCTGTTTAGATTGAAGCACCTTGCTACACCCAAGTGGGCTTGCCAATCAACATCTACAACTGTATGTCAAGTTTGCATGCCTGGATTACTCAATGCCAATAAAAGAGCGCAACAAGGTTAGCTATGTGCCTGACCACATGAAGGGATAACTTGCCTCTCTCTTTCACCAACATTCTGTTTAATAATCACTCCAAATTTGACCTGGTTGTAGGTTAACAGGCCCACTAAGGTGTAGCAGTGTGCCTCAGTCCAACAAGATGGCCAAGGTGACATCATTAGGTAATGTCTATTCATTGATAATTTATTTCCAGATATCTGTGCCAATCAGAGAAGTACAAGTACTACAGCATGTGTGCCAGTGTCAAGTGGCAAACAAAGCTCACTACGGCTTAAGTTGAATATTTGAGGAATGCTGTGATATCAAAGTGCTCTTTCATTGAAAATAATCAAATAAATGACCCTCAGCACATCAAGTAGTAGGGATGTTTTGCAGTCAGGAATCATCTTAATAGTATTATCTCAGCACCATAAATTTTAATCAGTTATGCTACTATGTACATGTACATGTAGGAATGTATATGCTCACAGAGTACAACTCAAGTACATGTATACAATAAATGAATGTCTATCTTCTGAATACCTAAAGGGCAACCTAAAACATTTGACATGCCACTGAACTCGGCTATACATTGTACATGTACCTCGGTATACAATTTTTGTTGCTGTCCAGTAAATATGGAAAGAGTGCATTTATTAGATTTTAGTCAGCCCATGTGTTGCACTGTCCTAGTCCCACACTAAAAGGCAAAAGTGAGACAAGGAGAATTGCTCGGACTGAGTGATCCTTGTTCACTCGCAGACAGTTTGGGGACATCCCTGTTCATTAGCAAGGAAAGAGTGCCACTGGATATGCAGATTGGAGAACAAAAGTGTGGTAAGAGTTTAAAAAGACGCACTCACCATATCCCTTGCTGTCATGTCCAATCTCCACCATAGTAAGTTCACCCAGGGACACCGCCTCCAACTTGAACGTGTCCAGCTGTGGATAAACATATAAAACAGAAATTCTAATATTAAACTGTTTGTTAATTTTTATCATCCGACTACCGGTAACAATGCCTGTGCACAGTTTTTTTTTTTTCACTCATTTTCATTCCAAGAGATGAAACTTCAACAGAATCTTACTCTCACTGTTCACTGTGTGCTGCCGATAATACATATTTGAAGTTGGCTCACTACACAGCTCTGGAAATGACCCCTAGATTAGAGGCTAAGGTGTTGCCAGCCAAATCCAGATTTGTACAGACAAACATTTATGTAGTGTCTGAACAAGAAATAAAGATGTTGAGTATGTGCCCACATGTATATGAATGCATTCTCCCCTACTGCAGTCTAGGGTACAACCAATATGCAAATGCCTCCCAGCAAGCCCTGTTTCAAATGCATTGTGGGATGGCTCGTTAGCAAAGATGGTTCCATCTCACTTTCCAGACAAATGTGTGAACAGCGCTCCTCTTAACTGTGTATGTGACCAGGATGAATTTGTTTACAATCATGTGACCAGCACACTGCAGTGTTGCAATGGTGACCAATGTGACTTCAATGGCTGCAGATTAGTTAAATTAAAAATCTGTATACTCTCTTTGTCATATTCAGATTCATACTGAGGAAAAGAGCAGTTACTGCGAATGAAATCAATGAATTGTATGGTATGTGGATGAACGCGCACGCCAGACAAACACGGAATGGACAATGCAACTGCGCTATCCTACAGTGCATCTGTGACAGGGCTCTACAATGGTGCTTTGAGTATTGGCGTTACCCCAAAATGTTGAGTATTGAGGGAGCAGGAAGGAAGCCAAACCTGATTTCTGAGGAACTTGGTGTCGTTGCCCAGCGAGTGATAGAGGGCTCTCTTCCCCGAGTCACCATTCTCACCGTGGAGGACGACCCAGAGGGCCGCGTCCGTGTTCGCCGCCCATCGGTCACCCGTGCGCACCGACACGAAGTAGACTTGCACTGTGTGGGTGAGAAGAAACCCAAGATTGTACATTTTAAAACTCATCCTAAGCTAATGTACATTCAGCAAAGTACGTCGTAGGCTTTATGATGCACACTACAGTGTATGTAGTACAGCACTACTGCTAGAAAACACCATGCGACATACAAGTACAACATCAATATATAAACATGAAAAATAACACATGATGTAAAGATTATGAACTGTACAATGTTTTAAAATTCACTGCACTGGCACGACGTATTCATTCTAAATACACTTTATTATGAAATGAGATTATTGCTTTTGATAATTTTGCAATACTCTCTGGGAAATACACTTTAAACATTCCACTTTGAAATAGTTTAAGGCATGAAAATGTATTTGATTTACTGAAACTTGTATAGCACGAACCACCTGTATGATTTTACACTCATTCTGCAAGCACACTGTATTCTGGTACTAATTACTTTTATGAAAGTTTTCAGTCCTGACAAGTTATCAGTCTCTGACAATTTCAGTAACAATCCTTGGTTTTGACTGGCTGAGAAGCTCTGGTCACTAACTGTTACTATGGTAATTGTCAGAGACTGACAACTTGTCAGGGCTGACAACTTTTATGAAACGGTGCCAAGGGTAAAAACAAGACAGACAAAAGAAAGGTTAAGGAGCTGGAAGGAGAAAAATAGGGAAGAGGGAAGAGGGGCAGTTCCACCAACCTGGCAGTGGTTCCTCTCCTTCTCGCTTGACCGGTAGCTCCCGGTAGAGGTCCATGTCATCCAGACCCCTGCCCATCCAGCGGTCAAAGGTGAAGTCCAGCTGCTCCTTCGTGTGCTTGTCCTCCATCCGTACCTCCTGGAGATGCCAGCCTTCCCACGATGCACCGTCCTCGTAGCCGATCCTGATCTTGTACAGGTCACCGATCAGCCCGACTTGAATCTTTTTGTACGACAATTGAGAGCATACATTTAGACGGTGTTGCGCGTACATTCAGTCACTTTGTATTCAGTGGTCTATAAATACTGGGGGGTGTTTCATCAACGTTTGTCAGCGCTGACAAATTTCAGCAAAATCCTTGGTTTTGATTGGCTGAGATGCGCTGGTCACTGACTGTTACTATCATGGTGATTGTCAGCGCTGACAAACGTTGATGAAACACCCCCAGGTGGGTGACTGGTCATTATGCAATCCTGCAACCAATGCAGCAAGGATCGAAATTATCATATTACAAGCAGTGACAGGTAATATTATTCATATCCACGAGACTACTAAGTTTCTGCCCCATAGCAAGTGATGGTTCTGATCCCTCATAGCAGCGGGTATTGCATATTCAATCAAATTAAGGAATCTTGCGTCGAGTTGTTTTTATTGCCAATGATTGACAAATAGCCTTTCATTGATGTACGTAAATAAACACTGATTATTCAGTACTGTGAGCAATGGCCATGATTAAAATCATGAGCATACTATATATACATAAGGGATTAGATGAGGAATCAACACCATCACTGGCTATTGGTCAGAAGCACAGAAGTCTAGTTGATATGATGACTGTCTAGCAATCAGGAGGTCCCGAGTTCAAATCCAGATTTTAAAAAGGAAACAGAAAAAGAGGCAAGAATCATTAATATGAACAAAAAATACATTAAAGATCGCTAAAGAAATGATCATGTACATATTTCTACATACAACTCTACAAGTAGTTAGTTATGAGCATCAAAACAAAGAGACTCACATCAAATTCCTCGGTCTTTCCCGGCTCAAAGCAGCCTTCCTCTCTCCTGTCCTTGTTGAGGATGATCGGGTCGGATTTTCCGTCCTTCCCGGAGACGACCATCTCCACCAGGGCATTATTGGAAGGCTTGGAGTCCTCATGGGTTACCACGGTAACCTTCCACTCGCCCTCTGCAATCATAATTGGACAGAAACATAAAGGTATGACATCATTGAATAATTTGCATGTGTAAGATTAGTAACAGTGTATACACTAAAATCAGTATGCTTTTGAAGAAAAAAAAAGTTCTAACAGATACAATGTAATTGGGCACATTCCGTGCATGAGGTACAAGTGTATGCTGCAAGCTCTATGCTTTCCAATGATTTGTACAGTTAAGAATGGAAGGGAATGAAAAGATCAATGTGATCTGGCATTGCGATGGAAGATATGTTTGAAGTAAATTTGACCTTGCTATTAAATATCTTAAAATATTTCCAATTTCTTTTTACATGTGCTAAGTACTTGGATACTCAGGATCAAACTTTAGAGTGAACTCAGTAAATTTACTACATCGTACATTTTGAAGAAAACGATACAAAGTATTGATGTACACTTGTACAATGTAGGCCCTACTTACCAGTTTCACGTAGATCTGGCTCTGTGTTTGTGAAAGAAAAATGAAACAAAACAGAAAACAAGAAAAAAGTTATTGGCATGAGAAATAATTATAGAAATCCACATTTTAGCTCATGAGATAGTCAATTCAAACCAGATCACCTGTCTATAAAGAGAGCATGGCAAGACAAGACCCAACACTGACCCTTCCAGCTGGTCACACTGTAGGGTTCAAACACAGACTCCTCCTGTGTTTGAGGCACATATTGTGCTACTCGTCAAACAAGCTTTTTACCCTTCCGGTGGAAAGTTTTGCGAGATTGACTTTTTGCACTCAGCAGGGTTTAGATGATTTCATGGATGCTCGGGGTTTGAGCGAGCACTCAAACAGCTCATTGATGTCATGGCAGTTTACAAGTACAGTTGTAGGGCTTTGGCAGCACATACAACATGTACGACATGTACATACAATACAGTCACCTGTATGCTACGATTCAAGCTGACTGGTCCACATTACAATATGAACAACAATTTTGCACTTGTCTTTCTGTGCTGGTTTCATATCACACGAAATGTGCAAGAATTTCCACACAGGAAAATTTCAGCCTTTACAGGAATCCCAAAATTGCCAATACACTACATGTACATGTATCTGCAACAGTATTCATATGTGCAGTTATAAGCTTGGACATATACATGGTGTGCATTTATGTCTTTTTCAATAATGTGGCTTACATACAATGTATGTCTATCACAGAATATAACTGTCTACGAAAAATCAGTATTCACTAGGAACAGGTCACTTAAGGCCAGGACTGATGTCTCTCATCACTCACTGGTTTTGTCCTCCAGAGTCAGAGGGGTACTCTTGGCACTGTCCAGTAATGACCAGATCTTGACCACGTAGTCCTTCTCTGGCTGCAGGTCAAAGAACTTTGCCTTGAGGATGTCGGCCTTCACTTCCTTCGTGGCTACCGGCTGATCGGCCGATTCTGACTCCTCCGTTTGGTCCTTGTCTGTGAATCAGGTAAAGACATGATAAAATCCAATCGATTATAGACAATGACAAATTTTTAAACAATTAAATAAAGAGCTTTTCAAACCTCCTACATATTATTACGCAAACAGAAAACTGAAATGTTGTCTGATCACATATCCATTAAAACCCACTCTTCGGGTCCTTTTGCAGTCAAAAAAAAAAAAAAGGGAGAAATGAGCGGAAAAATTGACGGAAAACACACAGCACAGAAATGCCTCAAATTGTTTAGACCCATAGGCAAAAGAGAAATTAAAATACAATCTTGACACATTTCAAGTCAACATCATAAGTGTGTAGTTTCATTCCCAGTCCACCTCCCCCCCCCCCAAAAAAAAAAAAAAAAACCAAAAAAAAACACACACTAGGGCAGAAACAGTACATGCCCATGTACAGCATATCGTCGCTGGGGCAACAAGACCTCATATCTACAAAATGTCAAATGTTCAGGAGAGCCAAAAACACATTGCGGCCAAAGCACTATAGCGAATGGGATAGACATTCCTTGGACATGCCGTGGTGGCTTCATTTTTATGTAAAACAGTTTGGATTTGGATATCACTTAACCGATTATTTGACCAGTAATCAAAAAAACTCATTTTCACCAAAATTGCAAATACAAGGTCTTGTCACCCCAGTTACGATATGTAATTATATTCAAGTCCCGACCTTTGACCTCCTGGTCCTCTGCACCCTGCTTCAGCTGGCATGTGATCCTGTAGCCAGTCACCTTGCCCTCTGGAGTCTCCCAGGTTGCTGTGATGGTTGTAGCCTCACACTCCAGCTTGGCCTCTACCACAGGGTTGGGGCCTGATGGGTCAAAGGTCAAAGGTCATAATCATATAATTTTCGCATCATCACTGTTAATCATAAAGAGGTACAATGTGTACGGCTGTCTAGTATTGTACTGCACTTGCATGTACATAGTGTACCGGTATAACAAAGTTTGCTAACACAATATATTATCCATTCACACGTAATTTATTTGAATGAAGATATTTTCACATTCATTTATTTGGGTTTTTTTTACTAGTCCTTTCTCTAAATCTAACTGCCAATTTAATACTGATATTAATTTTACTTTGTTTTAATGTATCAAAATGTATGGTGCATTCAAAAAATCTGATGGTTGTCTCTGTTATGAGCAATGGTCTGTCATTAATCATAATTAGTTTTAACAGGGGATTCCTGTATGAATTCACCTGTCATACATACTTCAAACACTAGCATGACTAAATGAAAACATGTAGTTAGTACATTGTAAGTCTATAAGACTTTGCTTTTCAAGTAGCACATGATTGATTAATGATTTGAGGACAATAATATTTTGCAAAATTGCAATGTAGATTGACTTGACAGTGTTCATTTGTTAAAAAACATTAAATGACACAATACGACATATTTACCATTGCACAAAAACGGGGACACAAAAATAACCAATTTTTGTGTGTTTGCAACTACAAAATGTATGTCATGAAAATATCAAAATGACCTTCAACTAAAACAAATCAAAATATGTTAAAGGGTTATCATCATTGAAAACAACTTACAAAAACTGAATGAAATGTCACAGCAGCAGTGTCAAAGTATGGACAATTATTGTTGTAAACAATAAACAGTGTGGCAAATGAGCCAAACAAACAGACAAATACAAACTGACTAACAATGATGCAGTGCAGATAAATGGGGAAAAAAAAGTGGTAGTGTTGAATACACATCAAATCACTCTGAATAAATCATCAGTGGTATTCAAGGAGGTGACTATTGGAGAGAATGTTGTTTACAAAGTACAGCAAATTGAAGAAGGTGAAACAGCAGAAAATGTTACAACAAAGTATCGAAGATATTTCAGATATCATGATGTCATGAAGCAAACCTGGAAGATTTAAAAGGGGAATAAAAAGTGGAAAGGAAAAACAGACAGCACAGTCTGAAGATGTATGAATATTCTGAAGAGTTGTTGGATCATATAGAAAAATGAAAGATGTTGAATGATAAATTTCCTGATTTCTACGGAGTGAGAGGGAATAGAAAACATGACATCAGTGAGTTTCAGCAAATCGTTTCCATGGAAACCATTGCAGAGAAGACTTGAGTTAAACAGACAAAGACGAGAAGTAACCAGCATCATGCATCTAAAATGAAAATCTAGGATTTGAAAAGATTATGAGAAATCACTGAAAAGATAATGAAAGAAATTGACCACCTGCAAAGTCAAAGGTATGAGAGAGAAAAAGAGATGGAGAGATGGTGAAGTATTTGACAAAATACATGCATAAATATGATGTACAAAGTGTCTCTTCCTTTCAGCAGTCACCCCCTACGATATGATTTATTCCCATACAGTGTTAAGGTATACCCCCATTCCACAGAGATTCTTTCTCATTAGTTACTCAGCAGAAGGAAAGTTTGTTGCTTCCGGCCACCCACCGAAGTGTATCGGATCGCAGTCTGATGAATCCGACTTGGTTGGTCGACTATCATGTGAGTGTCAGACATGTCGCACGCAATCTTCATCAGACAATCTCGCCTCATCAGATCACCGCCGACATGTCTGACACTTTAGCACTGATCTGATAGTTGACCAACACAAGTCGGATTCATCGGACTGCCATCCGGTACACTTCAGTGGGTGGCCAGAAGCAATAAACTTACAAGTAGCTTCCGATGAGTGACCAATGAGAGAAAATCTCTGTGGAATAGAATTGTTGCGGAAGCACAGACTTCACATTAAGCATTGATACTGCCAAAAGCAGTAAGAAACGAGTTGTGCCGTTTTGAGCTACATCTGTACATTACTTCAACTCAATGTCCACAAGACTTGAAGATCTACAGATGAGCAGCATGCATTTTATCCAATAAAAAGTACATTTCAACAGATTTGAACAGTTGCCATAACAGGTTTGTGAGTGCATCATTAAAGTGAATCCTAGAGTGGCACTTTTGCTTTTGTTCTTGTTTCATCTTTTCTGTAAAACTTGTGGGGTAATATCAGCAATGTACTTTTCGTTGGGATATGCAAATTGGAGTTCGATGAAATTTTCAATTACAGTGTATTTTGTTCCATCACAAAGTCAACCTTCACTGAGAAAACATCCCGTCTACCACAGTATACAGCAAGCACACCAGACTGAATGATCTATTCTACTGTACTCGCATAGTAATTTACAGGAAAGACATACCATGGAAAATGAAACATAGTCACCAATGTAGCCAAAGGTACAAGTATGTGTCCATTTCCAGCACATCTAAATGCTTGAACTCCAATACTCTCTCTTGATTTAAAAACCTCTCTTAAAGGTGCATCAAATAATTTCAAATATATTTGATTCTTACAATTTTGTTACAATTTGCAAAATTAAGGAGGGCAATGTTTGTAGTGATATATTTCTATATTCTTTTCTCTACGTTATTGTTTTGCATGATGTGGGGGTCTTTTTTACAATTTTTTTGGAAGGAGCAAATTTGGCTTGAAGGGGTATATTTGTGACAAAACAAAGCAATATTCTGAATTCATCCATGAAATTAGGAGCAGAGAGTTAAATGATTCGGTCATCATTCTGTCATGCTGGAGGTACATGTTCACTGGTGTTGGACTCTTCACTAGAAATGCACTAGAAATGAACACACAGAAAGAATGCATGGAATCTCTGACACACACACAAGGCTAATGATGCAATATGACAGATTGATGACTTCAAAATGGAGAGGTCAGGCAGAGAAACGACAGGCTTTAACAACTCTGCATGCAACCCGATGCCACAACTCACTCTCCGGTTCCTCCGTTGCCGCCTCCGTGCTGGCCGCTTCACTCTCCAGCTGACCGTTCAGGGTGACCACCGTCACGGTGTAGCCGGTCTTTGGCCGCAGGCCCGAGATGGTCAAACTGGTCTTGTCCCCATCGACAATCCTGATCTCCTCCTCGTCCTTGATATCTGACCCTTGACCTTTCTCATCTGCTGCGGATTTGTCTGCGTCGACGTTGGACTGATCCTTGGAATCCGTTTCTGCCTTTTCTTCTTTGTCAGCTTCGTTCTCCTTGCCAGAGTCTTTATTCCCATCATCCTCCCCACTCTTTTCATCCTCTCCTGCTGCTGCATCACCTGACTCTTTCTGCTGACCACCTGACTCTTTCTGCTGATCACCTGACTTATCCTCCTTCTCATGCAAAGAGGCATCCGGGTCTTCATCCTCTTTCCCCTCCTTGGAAGCATTCTCTGGTTTGTCATCTTTCTCCTTCTCATCCTCCTTGTCAGGTGACTTGTCATCGGACTTCTCAGCTTGATCATGTGACTGATCAGCTGCCTCTCCCTGGTCAGGTGCTTTGTCATCTGGCTTGTCCTTCTTGGGGTCATCCGACTTCTCAGCTTGGTCAGGTGACTTCTCGGCTTGATCAGGTGACTGATCAGGTGATTTGTCATCTGACTTGTCCTTCTCGGGGTCATCCGTCTTCTCAGTCTGATCACTTTCCGCATTATTTCCACTCTCGGGCGATTTGTCCTTGTTATCTCCCTCTTCAGTTTTGTTGTCAGCCTGGTCACCTGATGCATCACCTATTGAATCACCTGACTCCTTCTCCTCTCCGCTCTTCTCGCCTGCCTCAGTCTTCTTCCCTTCTTCCTCTCCCTCCGGCAGGTCGCTCTCCCCTGGTTGGTTCTCCGGGTTTGAATCACCTGACTGGTCTTGTGACTCGTCACCTGACTTCCCTCCCGGGTCAGGTGATGCTTCGTCAGTGTGCGGTTTGTTGGGTCTGCACGTCACCTTGTAGCCAGTTACGCCGCCCTCGGGCTTGGTCCATGTGATGGTGAGGGACTCGGCAGTCGCTACTGCGCTAAGGTCGACGACCGGCTTGGGGCCTGAAACATGGAGAGATGTCAAACAAAACAATCACAATGTAAACTGCAAAGTGTATGAAGGAAAAGTGACAATATTTGCTTTTTTTGTATTGAGTACACATTAGGGGGATTCACACGTACACCAATTAGCGGGATACAAATCTCGAGATTTGCATCGCGATTGCAATCTCAAGATTTGTGCACGTGTCGACACAAAACCCCGAAAATTAGCGCGATCAGCAGCGCGACGTTAAACCCAAAAAATCTTGCTCTTACTTCTAAATTAGCGTGCTAATTTGCCCTGCCGGAACGTGTGAACGATCGGGTTCAGAAACTTGAGTTTTTATATCCCATCATTCAATGCGCACATCACAACAGAGAGGCCTCTGCGAACAGGTCCTTCACCTCTTGGCGCACCACAACAGCGCGGGAACCACACCACTTATGACGCACAAAAAAACAATGGGCAAAGAGAAGCGCGCTGTGTGACCCAGTTTGCAGGTTTGGCTGTTATCTCGATCGGCAATTAGCGGGTTATTTCCCTGTACGTGTGAACGGTTGCAAAAAAACTTGAGATTCCGAGCGCGATCACTAACCCACTAATTTGGAGCATTTGATGGGTTGCAAAAATTCTCGAGATTTGGAGCGCGATCGTCATCCCGCTATTTTGTACGTGTGAATGCGGCTATTGCAACAGGTACAGAAGACACATAAAAATTACCACAGATGCTATGCAAATATGTAGGTGAATATACAAGTATGCCACAAGAAAGTGCCAAGCTCATAAATTGCTTACATTATATTCTCGCGCATTCACACCATTTGATAATGCTGCCTATACAGTATTTTTTTTAAAAGTAATGAGTTAGAAGTCATTGAAGCAGCCTTAGATCACATACTGTTGGACCTACATATCTTGTACATACTCCACAGTGTTTCGAAAGCACAGATAGCAAAATCCTTCTGAGGTAGGGGATTTCCTTCCTTTTTTTTCGGCAGAGGTCTTTATTTGTTTTTTACCCAATAACTGAGAGGTAATTTCCACCATAAGTTTATGATCGAGAGAAAGACAAAGCCACACTACATTAAAACAGATTTCAACCTCAGTGTCAACTTTTCTAAACAGTTTAGAGCCATAAAGACAGCCAAAAGTTTGGACATGTCTGTAAAACTTGTCTACAATTCATCTTTGGTTCCACTTACACTCTAATGTCGTGGTCCGTTCCTGAACGGAGACCCCTTCACTCTCGCTCGGCCCATTCAGACTCACAACGGTGGCCTTGTACTCCACATCCGACTCGAGCCCGGAGAAAGTGACATCAGTTGTGTCGGCATCAACCACTCTCTCCTCCCCGTCGTCGGCCTCCTCTGGTGGGGATTCCCCCTCTGGTGGGGACACCCCTTCTGGTGGGGACTCCCCTTCTTGGGATTTCTCCTCCTGGGAGGTCCCCTCTGGGGATCCCTCCTCCGGGGATTTCCCCTCCGAGGGTTCCCCCTCCGCCACCACCACCACCTTGGACAGCTTGATGCGGTAGCCGGTCCTCGGTCCATCTGGGTGTTGCCATGACAGCTGCATGGCATCATGGGAAGGCACCATCTTAAGATCCTCGGCTGGATTAGGCACTGCATTGTTAGTATATATCGGCAGGTTATAAAGAGCTGACTATTTATGAATATTCATGACAGGACTTGAAATACATGTACTATGTTAATGTACTATTCATTAGCTACCGTACCACATACAGATGTACTTACTCTTGGATTAGCTTCAATACAAACTGATCATACACATGTAGCACAATATTAAAGTTGTTTCATTGTAGTTGTACAATATAGATGTACAATGTACCTGTCATGATAAAATAAAAAACAAACAAACAAACAAAAACGAGGGACAAACTTTATGAACATAAATATAATCCATGTAACTTGTGCTGAAAAGTGCTACATCTTGCCTAAAATGAAAGATGAACAGCAAACAAATCACATCAGACAACTCCAGGCATTCCGTCACAGGTAGTCACCAGTATGGTAGAACAGAATATAACATTGCTTGATCATTCAGAGAAAGAAACATCCATAAGTGCATTATACATGTGTACAACTTATATGTATGCAAATAACAAGAAAGACTACAGAGTGTACATGTACATGCAGATGATAGAATCCTATAGCCACTGTACACGTGTTGGTCTTCCTGTGTGATCCAAGACAAAACTACATGTAGAAGGGAAACTGAAAATCACAAAAGATGCAATGATGAGATGAAATGTCACATTGAATACGCGTGACGTAACCATTCATGCCAGCCTGTATGAAAAGTTATTAAAAAAAAGGAGAAGAAAATCAAAATTAATGAAAACAGGCAATGAAGATATGTTTCCGATCTCTGCAAATCTGAAGTAAGTCATTAACATGTCACAATGCTAAAGGGCATGCACTGACAAATACAACACAAAACATACAGAATATATTTTGCCATATATTCAGCATGGATGCAACAGACCATCAAGAAATTTGACACAGGATATTGTCCAGTCTTTGAACCTTGATTCAAATCTTTTGAGAAGCATAACTCCCATTAATTCCTTTGGTTGCAGTAATTAATTTTGGCTTCTGTAAAAAAAAAAACAAGCAAACAAACAAGCAAATTAAAATAAATAAGTAAAATGAGATGTTGCCTCAATTGACTGTCTCTATAAAAAGAATAAAAGTGATCCCCTGTACCTTTTATAGGGTAAAAGGCTTGTAGTGCAAGAGTACCACCATAGTAGATGAGATAAATGATTATGAGATAAATTTGTCACAGGGATCTTATTTCACTGTTAGTAAAATACAACAGGCCCACCAGTCAAATACAAAACGAAACAAAAAGGGTAAACAAATGTCAAGCATTGAAGTTACAGTACTGTACATGAATTGATGAGCATGGACATTTTGTATCCATTAACACAGAACTCTCGTCATAATTTTAATCATGTTAGACATAATTTTTGGATATCAATCTTTGAACGAATACATGTACACATGTACTGACAATATGAATACACAAATGCGGAGAGAAATGTATAATATGCAAGTAATTATCTTTCTGTGGACAAGTCATATAATGGAAACATAATCAATGGTTAGTAATACGACCAAATGGGCATGGATGTGTTGCACATTCACTGTAAACTGTGTATCAAACACTGACAACATCATAGTATGCAACTTGTGATGACTGCACAGCAATGTAGTCACTTTAAGAGAACAAAATACATGCTACTGATAGAAGCATATTAAACAAACAACAAACAAATATAAAAAAAAAAACAAGTGGTAAATTGATACATGAATGTTTAAGTGAAAGCAAGATACATTGTATGTCCAAGATTTCAAAAACAAAGATCCATATAATATATCACTGTACTTGATGAAGACATACCGGTACATGTGCACATCTTTACATGATACAATCATGGTTAGCATTTGAACGACACACAAAAATCATAAGTGAGGTGGCAGCAATTTGAAGATATATATCAACGCTAAAAATAATGGATTTCAATCGTACAGACCATACTTGGAATATATATGAGAAAACTGTTTGAATCTGTGATGTTTACACATTGCACACAGGGCTCACCAGTAGCAGTAGTATGGTGGCCCCGTGGCCCCGTGGCCCGGAGCTTCTAAAATACATGGTATGATGTTGAGCCTCCAAATTTCGAAAAGGGCTAGATCTTTTGGTGGCCTGATTGGGCGACTAAAATTGCAAATGTACCGTTACGTTTGTTTTTGTTTTGGGCCACCAAAATTTAAGATTTTAAGATATCTGTGTCCCAAATGGGGCAGCAGAGAGGGAAAAAAGAATAGTATCAATCCCCATGCATACACAGTGTGCGAAGCATATTGTATACATGAGGAGCAGTGTCAATATGAGTCTTAATTGTGCACTGAACATCGTGTAAGAGAGGTCATGGCACATTCAAGCAATATGTGTGCACAACACGATAGTATATAGTATAAATGCTTTGGTATTCAGCAAACCAATGTGTACTGCACACCTCACACCAGTCTCTTCAAAAACTGTATTGAGTGCAAAAATTATTCATCAATATATATCTTTCAAAACAAACATATTTGGAAAAAGATCTTAAAAAAAAGAAAAAGGGAATGAGAACAACACTATACACATATGTATGTACAGACTAATGATGCCAGTGATGTTGGTTATATGAACACAAAACCTACAAATGAGTTGTTAATTTCAGAGAGCAAAAAACATCATTGCTATCACACTTTGGATGAGAGTGGTGTCAAAACATAAAGACTACGGGAACAGCATCCGTGCATGTTATGTAATGATGCCCAACCTGTCTTCTTCTTTTTGGCTCTGAACTTTTTGTACTTCTTTTGGATAGTCCTAGCCGCCTGGTCCTTCTTCGCCAAGCGATGGCGGTATTTGACCTGGATCTTTGTCGCAGCTTTGTCCCTGTCCATGGTCAGCTTCGGAGGAGCTTGGGAAGGGTTTGGACACAAAAATTGACTTGTCTCTCCCAGACATAAAAAGGCCTGAATCTACAGCTTGCACTTTAGAATTGCTCCACTACAAAATACAATTAGTGAAAAAGTGAGCAAAGAAAAGGGGATTCCATTGGGATTCAAACCTATAAAGACCTCTGGATTGCTGGATGGGTGCTCCACTGACTGGGCTACAGGAAGCCCTAGTACAGTGCTTGTCTAACAAACCTTTAATTCTCGATGCTCATACGTACTAAAGTGTCTACTGCAAAAACTAACGTAACGTGTCATAGCTTTAAGTGAGAGTCATTATTTCTCTTGTTTTTTTAAAGTGATTCTTATTCATGACTACGGTATGTACACATTAATTAGATGTTTACTGTTGATACTTAGTGTAAGTTTATGCAGTAAGTACAATATTTTACACTGTATATCACAGCCAATTGAAAGACTTAATTGTATAAGACACAGCAGAGTTCAAGGGTATGAAAACTTGTGGTGACAAGAACACCATCTGAGCATATTTCATGACATACTGTACATATAATGCTGAAAGTATTCATTGTTTACCCTGGTACTTGAAAAACAGCTCCCGGTTATACAATGCACATAGTACAAATGCATTTAGTTGAGTGTATGCAACATTTCCGTTGCTTTCTATATTAGTAGGGTTATGGGAAGTAATCCTCATTTTACCCTTCATTAATAGTGAGATACATTGTATGAGGATTTCTGGGCAAGACTGGAAACTTACATGTTTGGGCATCAACTGTAGAGGGCGCACTCCTCTCTGGACCAGCCAGCGTGAAAATGGTGACCTCGTAGAGATGACCCGCTTTCAGACCAGTCACCTCCAGGCTGGTTTCGTCTGGACCAATTTCCTTGAACTGGTGTTGGTCTTGGTCCTGGTCCTGGTCCTCCTCCTTCTTTTTCTTCTTCTTCTTGGACTTCTCGCCGGACTTGTCCTTGGAGTCCTTGCGGGACTTGGTCTTCTTGGATTTAGAATTATCGCCGCCACCTTCCTCCTTCTTAGAGTCATCTTCCGCTGATTTCTCCTTCTCATCTGTGGGGAGAAAGATAGGTATGGGTAATTTCTGTGTCACAGCAAGCAGGCTTTGCAGCTGGTACATTGCCATGGAAACTAAAGCTTAACTGTGACATGATACAGAATGTTTAAACTCTCTTGTTCCTCTGTTGGGACTCACAGATTTCATGTACAGGAATGTATCTGTGACTTTTGAAAATCATTAGCCATTTATGTGCTCAGACATTTACAATGTAGCTTCATTTGCTGCCAGCAACTTTTTGTCAGCATTCAGAAAACCGTCCAAACTGGACCTACTAGATTATGTATGGTTGTACAATTTGTACATTGTACCAAGGAGGTTCAAGAGAATGGAGTCACAACTGTCTTATTTCCTTTGCTAGATGTTCGAAGCCGCCGCTCAAAAATATTTGAAGCATGTGCCAAACAGGATCTGCCGCGCAGATACGAAGACAACTGACTCGTGTCTCAATGCGAAATCACCAGCCACTTTCAAAGGAAGATATGTCTTTGTGATGGTAATTACTTTACCCTATCCCTTCTTACAAAAGGTACATGTAGGTGGTACAGGCACGAGGATGCGCGAATAGAAATTGAGCAAAAAATGCTGAAATAAAAATGAAAATTACTCGACTGGGCATACCCGGGCACTAATCTGATATATCTATCAATAAAGAATTACAATTGAAGATTACTCCATATTAGTTTCATTTGTGGAAATTAAGCGGAAAAGTGATAAAACCACCTTTCCAGGATGGCACTGTTTTAAACATTTTCACATGATACAGCTCTGATTTACACTTTTGCACGCATTTCTGGATGGGATTGACTTTTGTTTTACATGCTTTATCATTAAGTGAAATTTCATTTCATTTAATAAATAAATAAGCAAAATATGGCCAACATTATGATAACTTTCAACATGAATCTTCAGATTGCTCAGCAAGACGGCGGCTTGGAACATCGATCATCAAAGACACAAGTGCACCTGTGGAATTCTTTTGTACATCGAATAGAAATCTGACAACTGTTTGAATAATTACAGCCAGTTGGAACTCCATGTATAAAACCTCCTTGATTGTACGTACCTACACCTTGTATACTTGTACTTCCTGAGTTGTAAAGTTATAAAACAAGCAGAGTAGAGGTTAGTCTAAAAAAAAACATGTTCATCACATGAACTGATGCAAACAATGAAAACTTAAGATATTAATGCACTCCTACTTGACACATACATTGTATATAATTATGTATTCTGAATCTTGATCAATCAAAATGTACCGATATGTACTGTACATGCCAAGTACTCTATCTTACAATGTAAGTTTAATGCTTCATGCATTCATATTTTCAACTTGAATACAAATGTACTTTGCAGCTTACTTATACTTTCAAGTTTGTTTAATACTTAACAGTAAATTATTGCCTCACTTTCTGTTATTCCATACCCTGTCTGCATTCAGTGCATAAAATGTTAGCGTTCTACATTTTTTCCACATACAGGCATGTACTTTGCACAATAGCTACAGACTACACTGTATACACTGAAGGCTCACTGTTTTTGATCACTTTGTATTAAAGCTCAATACAAGGTACTGTAGAAATGACCTGTGTAAAAGAGTTGACATTACATGCACATGTTGCAATACGTCATACATGTACGTGTACGTGTATAATTTATATAGCATTTACACTTGGAAGGCAAAGCTACAGTACATGTAGATAGTAGTGGGGGGGGGGGGGATTGGAGGGGCAAAAATGCAAGGAAGAACAGACTCTGAGAGAGAATATTAGGGATAAATATTTACAAGTGTGCCAGCCAAAACAAAGATATGAAACAAGTTGTATGCGAAATTTACAGCTACTATGAGATGATACAGATGAGAATTCTCACACACAACTTGTAATTGTACTACATATTGTACATGCATAATATCCTGTACAGTGTATACACTACACATGATGGCCAAATCTACGTAAAGTGTATACTCAGGACACACTGTAAAGAATAGATATGATGAGGCTATCAAACAGAAATCAAAACAAAATGGAGGAGGGTCACAGGCAGATAACTGACAGGCAATTTATATGACACATATCACTGATTAATGGTACAGTACCCACCACACTACATTAGCTGCGATACACCAGAACTTTGTCTAGACTTTAATAAGTACACATACATTGTACAACAATTGACTATCCTTCAAATTCTATGAAATACAATGTAAACATGGGCCTGTTTACTATGAGAAGTGTTGTCCGTAAGTACGTGAATTTACGATCACATTTTTTTTTTTTTTATGTGGTGTGTACATTGTTTGGTCTGAAATTTGAAGGAATATTAATTTCGCCTGATAACGTGTACGTGCGGCAGACACAGGTCTTTGGATCTCATTTACCTGTACACACTTATTAAATAAATAATCTCACTTTAAATGAAAGAAAGATATTATTCAGAGGGGTGAAGGTTCAGGTGTGAGTTTCTTCAGTTTGTCTCCCTCTACAAATTAAATTTGTTAAGATCGCAACTGCTGATCTGTAAATTAACAAACATGTCGGAAAAAAGGAACCAGTGGGACTCGAACCTGTCCTCTACTGCTTAATTTGTAGAGGGAGACAAACTGAAGAAACTCACACTTGAATCTCACTTTACTCCCAAGTTCTTCTCACACGCTCTATTGACTCACACTGCATTCTTTCAATGTACAATGTAAGTGTAAGCTACACACACCTCCTCCACATCGTGAAATCCGCTCTTCACTCAAAAAAAAAAAAAAAAAGATATTAAAAAAAAATTGCATTATGTATTTTCAGAGTTAAGCAAGCATTGTGTCTTTCAGATGGCATACAATTTTGTAACATAAGTTGTACACATTCTAATGACATGTGACTTCTTGAAACTCAAATTTATGCGCTTCAAACGGGAGGGGGGGCAGTAGACAAACAAGACAGTTAATGGTGAGACACAGATGCACAGTAGGTGTATTATTACAAAATGGGAAATTATGAAATAATTGGGAACTTGAAACAACTGCAATACAAATATATTTGACAGAACACTAAGAATTGCACTGTGAAACAAATATTTCACTCACTCAATTGAATGCAAAACAGGATTCTATTCACTCACCAGGAAATAAATTGTTTACCCGTAAATTGTTCAACAGAATCATGACTATAATGTACTTGTATAGCATACAGTATCTTCAACATCATTGCCACTTCACTGATTACTTCCTATGTATCTTGCACTTGCTTGTATGTGGGCAAAATATAATGTTGGATATTTTTCTGCAATATCTGATTTTCATGCTAGGTAGTAGAAAAAAAACCCCAAACTCAAATTGGAAACACATTTCATTCATGCATTTCAATTTGCACTTTATACTTGTATGTGGGACAAATACAAAGTTGGATATTTTCTCCAATTAATTAGTTATATGTCAGGATTAAAAAAAAAAACACAATCAAATAGGAAACATTTGGGAGGTACACCTAAAGCTAGTTGACCATCTAGTAGTCTTCACTTCAGGCAGCGTTCTACTGGAAGGATTATTTACTTGATCGAGCAAACTTTTGATATGTCCGAATAAATGAGAAATGTGTGGGTTGCAAACAAAACAAACTGCAAGGAAACTTTAGGTATTAGATGGGCACAACAAACAAACGAAAACAAGCTCTAGATGTTTCACAAAACAAGAAAGGTATAAACCTGTATACTTGATATTGAAAAACCAAATATTTGGTTTAGCTATAGGTCTAATGTCTCTATGCAATATTTTGTTTTAAGGTAGGGTAGTACACATTATACAGTGTAGCAGGCACGGGACAAGGCAAACGATCAAAATATTACTACGCAAAAATTTACCTACGCATGATACAATACTCAAATTGTAACACCTGAATGTTAGCGCAACACACTATCAGAGAAGTGACACCACCAAACCAACACTCTGTTTTCTACACACTGTACCTGTCTTCTTCTTCTTCTTTTTAAACTTCTTAAACTGCTTCTGTATCGCGAGGGCAGCCTTCTCGGTCTCGGGATCCTCCAGGTCGATATCGATCTCTTCTGATCGTGTTGCCATGGAAATATTGTACACATGCAACAATTTTGAAGTGAGGCATACCAAGAAGAACCAAGCAAGTTACCTTAAATTGCTTCATGATATTCCCTGCAACGCTTGCACATGATAATTATACAGCATGCTACACAAATCACATCTTCATTTACACATAAGTTCTAGTGTACATATGCAACTGTATTTTGAAACAAATTTAAAAAAAAGCAACGTTGGCAATATTAGACTAATGTAGATAGTGCAGCAAAGTTCTGTACCGTAATTGGCACATACATGTACATATCATTATTTCGGTTGGAAACTTACCTCAATATCGTCAAAATAGCAAAGTTTACCTATGCAATTGTAACTTCTGCAGAGCTACAATGTAACTGTATTAACTTGTACATGTAAGCACTGTACATGTACGATGCACTTTTACCTCTATTACACAATACACTCTGTCATACTGTACATTACAGTGTAAAAACTACTCACTTGTACAATTGTATTATTTTGTAAAAAGCATCAAAGTTTTAAAGCACAAACTCAGTTTTGTCTGAAAGTGACATTGACTGCTATAATTGTGAATATAGAGTGCCATGTTAAGTTTTAGTGCAAAGTGCCAAAGGCACTCTATTGTGAAAACTACAAGCATGTTAAAATTTTCTTACTTGTTTTCATGCCAAAATCAATGGTGACTATGATTATATTTGTTTTTACTTTCATCATTCAATATACTCAACATGACTCAAACAAATAATACTGTGGACACAGAGATGCAGCTATCCTGTTCTAGTTAGCAAAGAGAAGAAAGTTATCTACATTTTCTCACCTTCTTCCTCTTTCTTCTCATCTTTCTTTTCTCCTTCTTCCTTCTCAGCATCCTTCTTCTCTTCCTCCTCCTCTCCACCCTTCTCTTTGCTGCTCCCTTCCTTGGTCTTCCACCCCACCCTGTAGCCAGTCAGCTCTCCCTCAGCGGGCCGGGACCAGCAAACCTGCAGCTTGGTGGAGCCGGCATCCTCCACCTTTGGTTCTACAACAGGGTGGGGCTCTGTGGGTTTAATGTGTAATGGAAACAAGGAAAAGTAGAAATTGCGCGGTGCGTAATATAGTCCGTGTATGTCCCCGCCGGAAGTAGCATTTTGTAACAAAATGTGCAATATAGGTAAAAAATCAAGGTCAAAGGTCAAAGAAGTCAAAGGTCAAAATTCTGTGTAGAAGTTTTGAAGCCCTCACCTAGTGCCATCACATAAAGCAAATGGAATCGAAATTGGGTTAGAAATGGCGAAGGAGTAGCATTTTGTAGCCAATGTACAATATAGGTCAAAAATCAAGGTCAAAGGTCAAAGAAGTCAAAGGTCAAAATTCTGTGTAGAAGTTTTGAAGCCCTCGCCTAGTGCCATCGTGTAAAGCAAACGGAATCGAAATCGGGTTAGAAATGGCGAAGGAGTAGCATTTTGTAGCAAAATGTACAATATAGGTCAAAAATCAAGGTCAAAGGTCAAAGAAGTCAAAGGTCAAAATTCTGTGTAGAAGTTTTGAAGCCCTCACCTAGAGCCATCACATAAAGCAAACGGAATCGAAATCAGGTTAGAAATGGCGAAGGAGTAGCATTTTGTAGCAAAATGTAAAATATAGGTCAAAGGTCAAGGTCAAAGGTCACAACTGAAATTCTGTGTAGAAGTTTTAAAGCTCCCATGTAGTGCTATCATATAAAGCAAACAGAATCAAAATTGGCACATAAATGACAGAGAAGTAGCAAATTGAACATTTTGATCACACACGGATGCACACACGGACGGACGCACGGACGGACGCACGGACGGACGGACGCACGGACGCACAGACACACACACGTACGGAGCCCGTTTCATAGTCCCCTGCTTGAACTCGTTCGGCGGGGACAACAATGGCATTAGCATTCATGTTAATAAATAATAGCTTTTTTTGTAAAAATAATGATAATAGAGAGACTCTCATAAAGTGCTCATTCTACTTAAAAAGTTGTATCTCCACAGAAAGTATTGTACAAGGGCATGTTCAATCTGTATCACATGAAGCCATGTGAAAAAGAAGGAACCAGCATGCACAAAAAAGGATAACATCATCTCTAATTATGAAAATGTTGTTACAGTCATCTTAATAGTCAAGTTCATGCTTTCATTGGTAGCCATTTTTTTCTTACTACAAGCACACTGACAGAACAATATAATAGCTTTCAATACGGTTGAGCACACAATAAATCCATGTGCAGGAGTAGTCAAGACTGTACACTGTACAATGCATATGGCGGACCTCCCATAATAAATGATCGCAATAGCTCCCTTGAGACTAGGCTCTGGCACACGTGAGCTAGAAACAAACTACTTATGCAATAAAACCTAAAAAAACAAAACAACAACAACAACAAAAAACCTCACTGGTATATTTGCTGACGGTGACAGCCTTTGACTCCACCTCCCCATTGATGGCGTAGATCTGAATCTCATGCTCTCTGCCTGCCACTAGGTCACTCAGCTCACACTTGGTCTCCTCCCCTCCTTCCAACTTGACCTCTGACCTCTCCCCATCACCCTTGGGCGAGCAGACGACCTTGTAGCCGGTGACCTCACCGTCCGGCTTGTCCCAGGTCAGCTGGATGGTGTCCAGGGTCGATTCGGCCGAGGGATTCTTGACCTGATTGCTCTCGGAATCTAGAAGAAGAGATGAGATAACGGTTGGACTTTAAAGATTTAAATAATCATGATTACAAACTACAAACAATTGTGCATTACAATTGTACATACATGTACAATGTACACATGTACACGTGTACTGCTTCATGACAATAATGTGACAATTTATATAACATGTATTACAATATATGTTGTATTGCTGGTATTACACATTATTAAATGATGTATTTCATATATCATGTATCATCATACTACACACATCTCTCAAATGAAGTACAATTATAATGATATAATTTTAGAAAATAAAAACACATTGAAAATCACAAAGAGTTGTAAGTGTAATTTATGATTTAACCTTAATTGGTGTTAAGGTGATATTAACACAGACCAGTATGAACATTATTCAAAATCTTTAATGTCATGTCAGTTTATTGCAGTATACCACCATTGTCGGACTACAGCAGAACACTGGTACATACAGTGTATCATCACAGCTCTTTTCCCTCCGGTACCTGGTCACCACATAAATTGTCCCCTTTACTGGGGACTCAACATAATGTAGTTTGAACAACTCTAACGGCACATGCCTTGAATTTCTCCAAATAATGTGGAAGAAGACACTATAAGAATTATTTTGTTATCCTGGCAACCACCCCAGGGAGAATTATGACATTAGTCACCCGGCTAGCAGGGCAACATCTGAAAGTTAGAAATGTTAGTCAAAGTGCAGCCTACTTTGTAATACATACTTAAATACGTGTGAACTCACAAACCAAACCCTAAGGAAGTCCGGCTTAGTTGAAAGGTCAAAATCATAAACATCCATCACACATTAAAATCAAGTTATCAGACACAACCTTTCTTGACAGTTGTGCAATACAAAAACACATGTGCTGAAAAAGAGAATAACAGCAAACAACACATCTCGGTATCTCAACTTGTTCTAATACCCATAAAGCAATGTGCAAGAAACATGAAAAGAATACAGATTCTCATTTCCCTTCTAGTGATCGTTCATTCATTCAGACTATATGTGACCCGCTACAACAAAAGGATCCTAAAGTCGCTGACGGCTGAGCCGAGAAAATCGAGTTTGAAGTCGCATCATCAAAATTGGTCAAAACAATTGGATTTCTGTTTTTGGCATAATTTTGTAGTCTAATGTTGTGTCTATCATTTGCCGAAATTTCGAAGCTAAATGATCAAAGGAAAGGCAAGAAATCGGCGTTTTTCTGGGCCATGATCTTCTAACTTTCAACGTAAGAGAAACGTGTCCGCAGATTTGGATTTAGCGCCGCAGCTACAATGTAGACTCTGCCCCTAGCAACGAGGGAGTGATCTTATTGGTCAGTGCGTGGCATCCTGATTACTGATTGGTCTTGCGTAGACCGCTGGCGCTAAGCTTGAATGAACATCGCGGAGGTCGCTAGGAGCATGCCTTCTATTGTCAAGCGGTGAAAACTGATAGCGTCGGAAGGAGAACTTTGAAGGCGTTTTTGTCGAAACTCTGATTTCCTCAACCACTTGACATGCGCTAATAAAATCATCGATATCTCCGCAACCGAGTACTTTTATGAGTTGTGCTATATATGAAATTAAAGTAGAAGAGTACGGGAATAATATCATGCCATTTCCAGAACATTGTCCTCCCCCGACTTTTGGATCCTTTTGTTGTAGCGGGTCACATATGTACAAGTACAGTAGCTTTGGTTTCATCTTGTGTCGTTCCTCACTGCACAGTGCAGCACCACACCCGTACAACCTGTATTCAAACACTCATTGGTTCAGGAGACGTTTGATGCATTTACAGTCAACTTTTCTGGCAAGAAACATGGCTTTGACACCATGTTCTGTGGTTTACAATTTGCTATGAACAGTAGTCCTAATCTCAAACATGGTTTTGAATCACTGTTTTATAATGCACTGTGGAGGTACAATTCAGGTTTATACCATGCTTCACTAGAACAAAAGATTTTGAAAGTCTTATACTGAATGCGACCGCTGTCTTAAACACAATTTAAGTAACGTCACAAAGGCATCATGAACTCAAAGTCTTGTTCATAATACACATCAAGTTACACAGAGCACGTACTCCATAGTTACACTCAGTGTAGTACTCCTTAGTTACACTTGAAATAATCAGAAATACTACAGTACATCACTACTAATTTTGCAAGTTGTACACTGCAAGATCGTGGATATCACAATCTCTCCATGGGTTAGTAACGTGCTAAGAAGACATTTTTACGGGTGCATAATACAGTGTAGGTGCTCTGTCAGAATCCACTTCAATCTCTGCATCCAAATGAACACAAGTTTATACCTCCTTCATCGTCGATGGGCACTGTGGATTTACAAGAAGAAGAAGAGATACATTGATTAGTTAAGAATATAACTTAACTACTTGGGCTATAGTGAGACAACACTGAGACCTACAGAATGCAATGTCAGTCATCTTTCTTCTTACTCATACTCGCATGTCAACAGCAAAATTGACAAAATTGAATTCTATCAAGATTTCAGCACAACAGTTCAGAAGGTCTACATAGAAAATATACAAACCTACTACGAAATTGCACTTCGTCGCAATATCTAAACAATAAAATGTATAATGTGCAGTATTTCAGCAAAGAGAAAATAGAAAGTTCTTTTACACATGCATTCAAAATTCTAAGTCTTGCCCAGAATTACTGTTTTATATTAACTTTTTGTCAGAGGCAAGTTCATATCTGTAGAAAGCGATTCGGAAGCAATATTTGTTGTTGTACTCACAGGTTTTGGCATTGAGTTTAACTCGTTCACTCTTCTTTTCCCCATTGAGAGCATATATCTTGATGATGTAAGCCTGATCCGGAAGGAGACCATCCACTGTAACCTTAGTGTTGCTGGGATCATCTATCTTGATGTCTTTAACATCTGCATCTTCCTTTGATTTGCTCTTCTTTTCCTTCTTTTCCTTCTTCTTGTTCTTCTCATCTTTTTGGGATTCATCTGCCGTTTCCGCTTTGGTGACATCATCACCATCATCCTTTTCATCATCATCTTTTGATTTGCTCTTCTTTTCTTTCTTCTCCTTCTTTTTGCTCTTCTTGTCCTTGGGAGATTCCTCTGTTGTGCCTTCCTTTACATCATCCCCGTCGTCTTTTTCAGCTTCGTCGATATCCGTGGCAAATGCCACCGATTTCCTCTTGGTTTTCTTCTTCTTGGATTCCTCATCCTTCTCTCCATCATCCTCATCATCGCCTTCCGCTTCTTCTTTTGCATCTGTCTCCTCTTTCTTCTTTTTCTTCTTCTTCTTCTTTTTCTCCTCTTTCTTGTCTGAATTCTCATCACCTTCTTGCTCCCCCTCCACGTTTTCTTGCTCAGGAACTTCAAGAGTTGCCCCCTCCAGCTTTTCTCCATCCCCCTCCTCTTTGGTTTCATCTTCTCTTCCAACCAGTCCTTCGTCTCCTTCATCTTCCTTCTCTTTCTTTTTCTTCTTCTTCTTCTTTTTCTTTTTCTTCTCTTTGCCTTCTTCATCATCATTGTCCTCCTCAGCATCTACATCTTCCTTTTCACTTTCTTGGTTACCATCCTCTACGGCTTTCTCTTTCTTTTTCTTCTTTTTCTCCTTTTTCTCATTCTCCTTTTTTGCGTCCTTGGAAACAGTGGCTGCTTCATCATGATCATCATCCTTATTGTCAGCCTCTTCTTGTACTTCATCCCCTTCTTCTTTGCTCTTCTTTTTGCTCTTCTCTTTTTTGTCTTTCTTCTTTTCTTTCTTTTCCTTGCTCTTCCCCTCTTCTCCTTTTTCCTTCTTTCCATCGGCTGAACAAGTCACCAGGTAACCTGTAACATCCCCCTGTGGCCGTTGCCAGGACAACACCAGGGATGTTGTGTTCGTCTCCTCAACCACCGCATCCGTAACAGGAGATACTTTGTCTGAACTGGCAGGTGTCTCTACTGATCCTAAGAAGTAAAAAAGAAAAAAATATACATTTCAGAAATCTTGCATACACAGCATGTACAGCTGTAGAACAGTTAATGATTTTCTGATGCAGCAAAGCGTGATAACATTTTACTTGGTAAGACGCATTAAAATATTGATACCAGTATGCTTCATACATGTACACTGTATGTGTCGAGAGGGGATATATTATGCTTTGGATACACTGTAAATTGTAAGTACATACAGTGCTTTGTTCACCCATTGCCAATCAAGCTGGAGTACGTCCTGTACCAATAAGCACAGATGTCTGACAACTATCAATGAATAGGCGCTTGTACTACCTATTAATCTTCTTCACCCCTTTTGTGTCACTGTGAGCTTCCTGTTGGACTGAGGCATACTGCTACATTTGAACACCTGAGTGGGCTTGCTGAAACTTTACCACCAGGGGGGTGTTTCATAAAGCTGTTCGTAAAGTTACGAACAACTTACGAGCGACTGGTAATCAGTTTTTGTGCTGTATTATTAAAATTCTGGTAAGTACAATATAGCACATCAAACTGATCACCAGTCGCTCGCAAGCTGTTCGTAACTTCACGAACAGCTTTATGAAACACCCCCCAGGTCAAGTTTGGATAGATTACTGAACACTGATGAAGAAAGCTAGTCAAGCTAAACTACATTTCAAGTGCCCCAGGTAGGTAAAAGGGTCAAGGTCGTTGATTATCAACAGATTTCTCACTGGCTGTCATAATTGCTACACTCACACACGAACCTTCTGTATGCCAGAAAAAGTCCACTCTCCTCTGTTACATGTAATACCTCATGGCACAGCTTGTTACTGCAAAACATGATATATTCGCGGCATGAATCTTGGCGCTCGCGAAATTCACGAAATTCAAATGCATGCGAACATTCCTCCTTTTACAGTATAAAGAAATCATCATTTTTTTTTTTGTCACAATCCCTAGGGCTTGCATGGCTGCACTCAGCTCTCTATTTGTTATATATAATGGGTGATAAGAAAAATTTACAAAGAACCTCTGATACTTACCCGTAGTGGCTGATAGCGAAACTTTCTCACTCTCCTTGTCATCGTATCTGGCAAAGATCTCCAACTTGTATTTTTGGCCACTTGACAGGTCACTGAACTCTGCCACTAGGGTGCTGGGGTCATCGAGCTTGACTTCTGACACGGGGTCAGCATCGCGACCTTTGGCCTTGCAGGTCACACGATAGCCGGTTACGGCACCCTCTGGTCTGTCCCAGGTCAGACTGATGGTGGAGAGAGTGGTCTTGGCTTGAGGGTTAGATACTGGCTTCAGAGCTATGACTGGCCCTGTAGGGAAAACAGCATGTACAAAGTAATGAATACCATATAGCTTGTGAAGGATAATGCATAGTGGGTGGTGGTGGTGTCGAGGTGGTGGTTGTGATTGTGGTGAGGTGGTGCTTGTAGTGGTGATGGTGACAGTACGGTGGTGGTGTTATGGTAGTGATGGTGGGGATGATGGTGGTGGTGGTGGTAGTGATTGTGGTGTGGTGGTGGTGATGATGATGGTGATGTGGTAGTTGAAGTTCTGTGGGTTGTGTGATTGTGTGCAATGTGAAGTGAAACTTAATCAAATCTTTCTGTCCTGTACAAATATGAACACATTATATCGACAATGAGAGCAAGACATAAATGGACTATTAAAACAAATGAGTGTTTGGAAACACCATCTACACTCCATCACTGATCTCACATTGATTTCAAATTTACGCAAACACTAATTGCAGACGTTTGTCTCTGTATTTTGTTTGTTTGTTTGTTTGTTTGTTTGTTTTTTGTATTTTGTTGTTGTTGTTGTTGTTGATGTTGTTGTTGTTGTAGGGAAAGTCAACATACCCGGTTTTCCTGTCAGTGTAACAGCCTCACTCTTAGTCTCCCCGTCCAGGCTGAAGATCGAAATCACATACTCCTCATCAGGTTCGAGGTCTTCAAATGTTGCCTTGGTGACAGCTGGATCTTGGAGTCTAATTTCCTTATTATCATCATCAGGTTCATCATTATCTCCCTTGGATGCTTTGTCCTTTTTCTCTTTACCCTCCCCTTCTTCTTCTTTGGCTTTCTTCTCCTTTTTGTCCTTCTTTTTCTTCTTCTTCTTACTCTTGTCAATCTCTCCATCTTCCTTAGCATCATCTTCTCCCCCAGGATCATCATCTTCCTTCTCAGTTTCTCCTTCCTTCTCTCCATCCTTAGAATTCTCCTCTTCTCCATCCTCCTTCTTCTTATCTTCACTCTTCCTTCTCTTCTTGTCGCTCTTCTTCTTCTTCACCTCTTTCTCTCCCTTGCCATCTTCGCCTTCTTCAGTCGCTTTCTCCTCGTCCTCCACCGCGGCATCCTCTGCCTTTTTCTTGTCTTTCTTCTTTTTGTCCTTTTTCTTCCCGTCCTTGCCAGCCTTTCCAGCTGAGCATGTGATCAGGTAACCTTTGACCTCATCACTGGGCCTCTTCCAGGACACCTTGAGTGATCTGGGGCCAGGTTCTAGTTTGGCTTTCTTGACGGGAGGCAAGGTAGGTGATTCTCCTGCAAGAAAAGAGATGGACAGTGATGAATTCAACATCTTACAAAACAAATTCTCAAAATGTCTCTTTATATAAGGTACAAGTGTAGTAATCCAGTAAAATGTCATATGGAAGGATTTCACTGTAGGTTGATGAGAAAACTGTGTTGAATGAAATCAGAAAAATTTCATTGTAGACTGTGACATTGAGAGTGGGCTTCCCTGTTCACTCCAAGGCCAAGGGGAACATTAGGGGGAAATGATTGTGGTACTTGAAACTGCTAATGAGCTTTGTTGACCCATTAGAGCACTTCAGGTGTCTGTAAACTAAGCTGTTGATGAATAGAAATTACCTAATCCCCTTAATCCTTATTGTATCACCATGGCCTTCCTGATGGACCTACATGTATACAATGGAGGCACATTGCTACTTTGTTGTACACAAGAATAGGCCTGCTACTCTACAACTATAATGTAGGTCGAGTTTGAAGGGATTACTGACTGGACTGCTGGACTAACATGCATTGTTGCACCCGAGTGCGCTGGCTAGCCTACACTGAGGTGAAGTTTGGAGGATCTTTAAAATCTGTTGAGGACAAGTCTCGAGTATGCTCGGGCAGGTGTCTATGGGAAATGTGTGTCATAGCAAAATCAGCCCATCCTCAACGGGTTAATACTGACAAACACCTGCAAGGTAAGACAAATGCCTGGGCAAATACAAGTGTAAAGGGCTACACTGTATTTAGATAGTTGGGAGTCAACGGCAGCATGCATCAGTATATACAGCTGTAGGTAAAACAATCTCTTGCTTATCACTGGTTTTGATCTTAAAGGGGCATAGTCTCGGTAGTGTAGAGGGCGCTGTTGATGATACTGCTGATCACCGTTAGCATTGATATGAAGATTGCTGAAGTTGAGCTGTCATCAAGAGTAAAGTGCGTAGGTGTTGCTAAGTAACGTTGCCTTCACTGTCTTCTCTGCGCATCGCGCAGTCTGTAGTAATGCCAGGGTGCGTGCATATGTGCTTGTTATTATGACATCACAAAAGAAGTTTCCTAAAGCTGTCATCCCCCTCAGCCAAATCAGCCAAACTGTGATCGGACCAATGACTACAGTGAATCGGACTTCTTCGGACTCGGGGAAGTGGGCCAAAGCATAAGCGCTAAAGAGGAGTCGATAGCGCAGGTCTCTATAGGAAACTTGCGCCATGCGCGCGTGTACGCATTTGACTAAAACACCGGGACCATGCACCTTTAACATCCTGGTACACTGTATTGCTGAATTTTCTGCTACTGTCACAATTGTCACATGTCATTATTGCCAAACTAAAAACAAGGTCAGATTCATAAGGCACTGTGTACTTACTTGGCTTTACCGTCACTGAAGACTTTTCTCCCTTTTCTTCCCCATTCACTGCACAGACGTGAATCTCATACACCACGCCCTCATAGAGGTCGGCAAAGGTCACAGAGGTTGTGCCTGGGTCGTCAACCTTGACCTCCCTCAGAGCTGGGTCTCCCTCAGCAAGGTCAGACCCTTCAGGTTTGCAGGTGATGGAGTAACCTGTCATGGCGCCCTCTGTTGGTTGTTTCCAGGTAGCCAGGATGGTGGTGTCCTTCCACTGGGCTGAGAGGTCTTTGATTTTAGGAATGGGTTTGACCTCCTCTGCCTTCTCGTCTTCTTTCTTCTTCTCTTCTTCTTTCTCCTTCTCCTTCACTGTCTCTCCCTCTTCCTGTTCAGTTGGCACATCTTCTTTCACTGCAAATATATCAATTAAAATTGCAAAGTTACAGATGGAACTCAACATAGCCACAGTTTTGTAAAAGTTTTTCCTCCTTTTTGGGGGGGTGTGTGCATTTTAGTGTGGTCATTGAATCAACTTTAATATTCAATGTTGGATGGAAGTATGCAGAACAAACAAAGCCTGATTACTCATATAAATACATCCCTAGTATGAAAGTGCAGATATTATGACCTTTGTCAGTCACATTTTACATATCAAAAAAAAAAAAAAAAATTCTGTGAGAAAGTATAAAGTGTGAAAGTAAACATTATATTATAAATCTGGCACAACTTTCGTTGTAAACTACTCTGCGGCATACTGTTCTTACTTGTCTTGGCTTTGAGTTGCACTTTTTTACTCTTTGTCTCTCCAGCTAGAGTGTAGATTTTGATCACATATTCTTCATCCGGTTTGAGGTCTTTAAACATCGCCTTCGTCTCATCAGGATCAGAAATTTCCATCTGTCTCTCTTCTCCTTTCTCTTCCTCTATGTCTTTTGATTCTGCCTTCTCTCCATCCTCATCTCCTTCTTTCTTCTCCTCAGATTCATCCTTCTTTCCCTTCTTCTTTTTCTTGTCTTTCTTCTTGGACTTCTTGTCTCTGGGGGTACTGGATGAGGAGGCTACAGGCTGACAGGTGACCAAATAGCCAGTAACATCTCCTGCTGGCTTCTCCCATGCTACGCTCAAAGATGTGGTACCGGTCTGTGACACCGCAGCCTTTTCTACCTTGTTAACTTGGGCAGCTTCTTCTACCTGGCTGTCTTGGACAGCTTCACTAGGAGAACCTGTAAAGTGAGGTCGAACAGTGAATGTTGATTGCTCAAATCAATCAACAACAGAAGTACAGGGCATTGGGTATGGCATTATGTCATCATAAAATGTTGAGAACATGTTCTACAACCTAAAAAATACAGTATATCAGTATGAAGAAGACATCCGATCAAATCACATTAATGTTATGCTATTGTATATTCATACACATCTTATGAAATACACACAATGAGCAAAACCCCTATGCATTTGTTTCGACTGCCAGGACTACAGTACATTTCCACTGGAAAACACATAAACTCACATTGTCACAATAAGGATAAAATACAAAGAACAAAAGCTGCTCCATGGACACGTGCGTATTACTGTATAAGCTGTTATTTCTGCAAAGGCTGAATTTTCAAGAATTTTGCAAATCACTGTTGTACCGCGAATTTAACGACATGTGAATATGTTGCCCATGCCCTGGTGTAATAGTGCACTTTCATATGACAGCTTCGTGTCAATTGGAAAAAAAAACAACATCTCCAAACTGTCCATGACTTCCTCATTCGCGAAAATATCTGTACGCGAAAATAACAGCTAAGTGTACAGTAACCCTTTACGTACTTTGAGTGCTGATTGGCACAGAAAACCCATACAGCAGTGTAGCTTTGCACATTCCAACAATTTTACTGTCCATCCAAAGTCCTTGGCACAGAACTAGTTGAGATAAAAGCATCTAGCCTATTGGCATATCATGTCATTGCCTTTGTTGACACAGTGGTGTACTTACCAGTCTCCGCTGTGACAGAGACGGGGGCACTTCGGACTTCGGTTCCCACGGCAACGATGCACACCATGTACTCTGTCTTTGGTTCAAGGCCTTCAAATGAAGTCTCCTCGACATCTGGGTCTTCAAGTATCACCTTCAAGGTTTCAAGACGTGACATAGGGAGTGACAGAAAAAATGTCTCAAGAAAACAACATTACTATTTCCTTTCATCTGTTTGTGTGTCAAGCTGCCTAGACATGTGTCAAGTTGTTTTTTTTTAAATAAACTGCAAAGAACTCTTGGCTATCACAGACAAATAAATGTTGTGATCAGCCTATCTAATGTACACATAAGTCATCTTCTTCAGTAGCAAATTGCTCAGAATGATGTTCATTTATAGATTGATATGTGTGACAATAACTGGCAAATTGCATCAAACTGAAATGACAGTGCAGTTTGCACAGTATTCATATTACAATTGATAAACAGTATGATTCACTCAATGTTTTCCAATTACATGTGTACAAACTGAAAGCCCATCAATTGAAAGCAGAAATCATGAAACTTTATTGGCTTTTATAACTTAAAGACATGCCCAAAACTGGAGTAGAATATGTAATTGCAACTGCATGATTTGAAAATGTTCAACTTTGCTGAGAGCTTTGTAGGATTTGGTTTTACGGAACACTCAATTACATTGTATACATTTAACCATTCAAATTCATATTATTGAACTTCTTACCAGTCAGAGCTGTGCGTGATCAAACTACTTTGAACATGAAAGTGGAAAAAAAAAAGGCATCAAAGACCTACATACCTCCTTGATAAGTGTCTCAGGATCGTTCTTTAGCACACAGATGAGATGGTACCCTGTAACAGCGCCCTCCGGCTTCTTCCACGTGACATTGATTTCATTGACGGCAGCCTTGGCCTCAACGTCAGTGACCGGAGGGACGTCCTCCGAGGTCTCGCTGGGCTGGGCGTCCAGGAGCTCCCCGATTTCCAGCAGCTGCTCGATTCCGGCGTTGATGTCCATGTCGATGTCTCCGGAAGCTGGGGAATAAGAAGAATTTGTGTAGCAGCAAAGTTTAGAACCTTTTTTTCTCTTTCTCTTTCTGCTCATAACAGGTAAAAGTTCTCATTTACAAAAGAATAGAAATAGAAACACATAGCACACTTTTTCAGCTACAATAAATTTTTGACGATGGAAAATTTGCCTAATGACATTGACTTTCTGGTTTCAGGTTACTGAAAGACACCACTAATATTTAAACAGAGAAAAAACGTAGATACATGTATTGATAAATTCTAACTATAATTACCATCAAAGCATAAGGTGATGTTTAACTCTGATTCTTTCCTAGAGACCAAAAATTTTAATGGATATCAGTACGTTGTACATTGTATGTCCTGTGCAGAGCAGTACAAAACACATTCTGGCATTAGGGACAGTTTATGAAATCCAGACTACAGTTGTGTAAGATTCCTGTCTACACCTACAGTGCAGACACAGTGATTTGTTTCTGTCATCACGCAAAAGTCATGAGTGTTTGAACTCACATGTCTTTCCGGTCAGCTTCACCCTGTCACTCTTCTTATCTCCGACCAACGTGTAGATCTTGACGATGTACTCCTCCTCGGATTTGAGGTCCACGAACAAGGCTCTTGTCTCCCCGGGGTCTTCGATCCATATCTTCCTCTCTTCCACAACTTTCTCCTCCTCTTCCTCCTCTTCCTCATCTTCTCCATCTTTCTCATCACCATCCTCTTCTCCTTCTGTTGCCTCATCCGTCTCCTTTTTGCTCTTCTTTTTCTTCTTCTTCTCCTTCTTCTTGTCCTTCTTCTTGGACTTCTTCTCCCTCGGCGTGTTGGCCAAGGCTGCGGGTAGACAGGTGACCAAATATCCGGTCAGGTCTCCCTCAGGTCGCTCCCAGGCTACGGACAGAGATGTGGCTCCAGTCTCGGCTACCACAGCATTCTGGACCTTGGGGATTTTCAGTTTCTCTGTGATAGAGAAGCATCGAGAGCAGAAGCACAAGATCGTGAGATCCAAGAAAGTTTAACCCTTACCATCCTTTGTTTCCTGATCAGCACACAGGCTGGAGAGCTTGCTTCATCAATGGACACGGATGTCTGGAAACTAATTGTCAGTGAATAGAGATTACCTAATCCCCCTAATCCTTATTGTGTCACTATGGCCAGCTCCTGGTCAGAATAAGGCACATTGCTACACCTGAGTGGATTTGCTACTCTACAACTTACAAACTGTAAATGGTAAAGGTGGGATGGGTTTCTGAATGTTGAATAGCCTGACCACAAAGGGCTATTAAAAAGGAGAATTACAATGATATATACCAGTGCCCATTACTTGTACATCCCAGATTATTGCCATTCAAAAATAAAGCTTTGGGTACATACAATTACTGTACTTGTACAGGTGTACATTGTGTGTTCACACTAGGGCGAAAAGGTTTGTACAACCTGCAGCTCAAGGTGTTGTACTCAAATTTGACAACAATTTTGAATATTGCTGTGAAGATACATCTGGCATGACTCAAAATGAACCTGTGTCTGTGCCACAAGGATATTACAATCTGTACTTACAAACTGTTGAAAGGATTCATTACTACCAAGAACAATCGCAGAGTGGAACACCCTGTCGCTGACAGTCACAGACATTTAAAACAAAAATACTTTCATAACAGCAGTTCTCTACAGCATTGAGGAGTGAAGCAATTAACTTCTAACTTTTCTCTCTCTGAGCTATCAACATCGGCGTATACCATGTCCAGTCGGCCAATTCACTGGGATGCTCAACAGTACCCAAGAAGAAGAAATTACACGGCGTAAGAAGCAAATACTGTATAAAGTGTTATTTTCGTGAGGGTTTAATTTTCGCGAAGTTCGCAAATCACTGTTGGACCGCGAATTTAACTACAAGCAAAAAAACTGTGACAGGCATTAGTGCACTTATGATAGCGTCACAGTCAAATCACGAAAAGAGCATCTCGCGAAAATGTCCTTGACCTCCTCCTTCGTGAAAATATATGTACACGAAAATAAGAGCTTATACAGTCGTCAGATGATGATACAAACTTACTGGTTTCCGCGGTGACCATGGCAGCTTCACTCTTGGCTGACCCATAGAGGGCCACTACACTGACCAGATACTCAGTCTCCTCCTCAAGGCTTTCAAGCTTGGCTGACTTGTGGTCTGGGCCGTCAAGAGAAATCTGAGGCAAATACAAACAAAATAACTATTTGGAGCCAAGAGAGTACTATACAGTTTGTCACTACTATTCAGTGTATATATCATGGAAGATCTCCTTCAAGTAGAGAAAGAAATGCACACAGTATTATACCTGTGTTGTGACTCATCTCGATAGGTTCAATATTTGAAGCTAGAAATGTGAAGGCAATGATTGTAAATGTTGTTGATGAGTTTAAAAATGAGTGAAGAGAATTGACCTTTGGTAACGATTACTGTTTGGTGACAATCAAAAGCAGTTTATTAAAGATTAGATCAGTGTTCTTATTTGAATTAATTGTACTGACTTGATATTCTTGATGATTTCAGTAATAAACAATGATCAGACTGCTAGTAAATTGACAAATACCACAATATTGATGTTGGTTATAACGAAAGATTAACTATGCTCCAGGAAAAGATTAAAGCATAGTCTAACTAGCATAACTTTGTGACGTTTACCTGGCCAAAAAAAAAGAAGAAGACATTGTCAAATGGTCTCACCTCAGCGACAGTAGTATCAGGATCAGCTTTGGGGACACATGTGACATGGTATCCTGTGATGTTGCCCTCTGGAGGCTTCCAGGAGACAGTCAGTGAGTTGGATGTGGGTGTGGCAGTTACCTTCTTGACTGGAGGGGTGTGGTCCGCTTTGGGGGAATCCCCTTCTTCATTCTTATTCTTCTCTGGGTCAGGCGCATCACCTGTAAGCAAACATATGGTGTTAATTGTACAAGTACAAAGGAGTATATACACACATTTGTATGACACATATACAATGTATCTTTATGCTTTGGCCAATAAGCTTCTTCTACACTGTACAAGTTCATACTGCGCTAGCAGTACTGTATGTACACCATTTTGTACATGTACAACTCTACAAATATGTATAACTTTTCTTATTCGGGTGATTCATCTTCTTTTACAAATTGTTTGAAGTGACTAGTGTACATGTGGTACCTCTAATTATCACTACAACAATGTTAATGAAGACTGTGTTCAAAATTGTAGGTGCACCAAGATTCAGAGTATGCAATCAAAAGACTTTGATCGAGAAACAATTCGTACAGTGTACATTAACTATATATTGTGCATACACACACTCCAGGCAGAAAGACTTACACATCAAAGTCAAGAATCAAACTGCACAAACAGGAAGTGGGCAGTGATGTTAATCCACAGCAAACAAACTTGAGTTTAAGGAGACTCATTTTTTTCTACTGTACATAGCAGAGTCCACGCCCTGTCTGCAATGACTAAAAATGTATCCTACAATTTTACTTCAAGTGAAGATGCTGTCGTACGGCTACATTAGTGAGATATACATCTGTAAATTCATTTGTTAGGATGTATAATTTCGCCCTAGGCTGATTATTGCGAGATGTTTGATTTTTCCATGTACAGTATAACTGTCACATTAAATAGCTATGGCTAAATATGACTGACAAAAGTATGGAGGCAAATGCATAATATTGAAGTGCACTGGGGTGCTACAAAACACTTACATGTACCCTTTATTATGTATGAGGAGCCGGGTATAAAATGCACTATAACGTAATTGTATAAAGGGGGACTGCCTCATCTACAAGCTACAAGTAAAAGGTTAAACACAGTGTACCTGTTGTGGTGCAAGAGAAAAATACAGTAGTACTACTTTGTGGGTAATATCATTAGTCGTTTACATTGTAACGTATGATCATTTTAAGACGGTATAAAGCAATTATATGGTTCACCTCTTCAAAAGTACAGATAGTGCAAATTGTAACTGCAAACACATCAAACTTCAGTGCTGCCACAGGATTCAAAATAAACGGCATACTTACTCGTCTTTCCTTCCACTTTAACTCCGCTGCTTTCACGCCCGTCGCCAGAGACGGCGTATATCTTTGCCACGTACTCCATGCCGGGGGCCAGCCCCGAAAACGTGGCTTTTACTTCCGCGGGATCGTCAATTTTGACGTCCTCGATCTCGGAACCCTTTCCACCAGATTTTGGGGAGCAGCTCACGCGGTAACCCGCGATGTCCCCGTCTGGTTTCTTCCAAGAGACGACAAGCGAGTCGCCTTCCCCAACAATGGAGGCTTTGCGAACTTTACTAACTTTAACATCCTCTGAGGGACATACAGTCAATAGAAATAATTTGGGGTTTTTTTTCGTTTGGTTGTTGTTGTTTTTTGTTCAAAATTGGTTCATGTTGTTGTTTTTTTTTTGGGGGGGAGAGGAGGGTCCACATCATGTGAGGAATGCATTAAGAGTAAATGAGAATGCATGAAGAGGAAAAAGAGATGATGGTGAATATCAAATCTTCACACAGGTTGCATGTGAAAGACCAGGTACATGTATTACAAAAAAACAGCACCTAGCTGTACAATGTAAATATAGATACAAAGTCAGATACTATTTTTCAGTTACATGTACAACTGTTTATGCTACAATTGTACTTTGCTTTTTCTTTTAGTTACACTTGTATATTTCTCCAACTGCAATTCAAGCTACATTGTATGCATGTACATGTTGAATGCACCTACATGTATAAAATATATCCTTGTACGCAATTCACACACGCCACATTGCTAAATGTACATACATGTATGTCTCTGGCATGATGATCACATTCTACTTCTTTCCCTCTTACAACCCGTAAAGAAACACATTAAGGCTAAAATGGCATAATGTCTTTTTAATAAATCTGTATTGTAACATACAAATTTACAAATGTACATACGTTCATATACACGACTGTATGTATATCAACAAAGAAATCCAAATAAAATCACATACAGTAAATGAAATTTACTGTACACGTATGTAAAAGTAATCTCAATGAAATGAGTTCATTGGATGATATCATTAAATTCAAGACTGAAAAAAAAAAAGAATGGCATGTTGTCAAAATCTCAAGATCTTCTCTCTCTCTCTTCTTCTATTTCATTTGCATCATGTTTTCCCTTCATACATGTAAGTTTTGTGCTTTCTAAATTTCTATCATTATTATTATTATTATTACGATAATTATACTTTGTGAAATATTGATTGTAACAAGCTTTCTCTCTCCCTCTCTCTCTCGTTCACTTGCTACAAATTGTGCCTCTAATACCAACTCAATGTAACAGCTAACACTGGACACATTTCATTCATGATTCTATTATGAATTTCGACTGGAATACAATGTAGACACTGTCATCAATTTTACGACTATTTTTCTCAACTCTCTGTGGCGCATAATTCTACATCATAACACCTTACCTGTTCTAGCAGAGATGGTGACTTTTTCACTGTCCTTGTCTCCGTACATGGCGATGACATCCACCGTGTACTCTTTACCGGATGAGAGACCGGTGAACTTTGCACTGGTCTTGTCAGCATCATCTAGAGTAAGCTCTGGTTCATCACCTGAACAAAAACAAAACAAAATATGAATGAATGGCTGAATCAATAGATAGATACATGTAGACAGATAGACAGATAGATAGACACATGTAGATAGATAGATAGATAGATAGATAGATAGGGTAGATAGATGGATAGATAGATAGATCTAGATAGATAGATAGATAAGTAAGTAAATAGATAATAGATACTTCAAAAGTGGAAATTTTCGCGGTGTTATGTCTTGATACCGCGGAATAAAAAACACGCGAAACTCTTCTTAATTAGTCGCGCGAAAATATCCACTTTTACACTACACTGTAGATATATACATGTAGATACATTGTACACCCACTGTACATGTACAGGTGTAGATGTATACATGTAGATACACTGTAGATAGATAAATAAATACATAAACAGACAGATAGATACAGATAGATAGATAGATAGATAGAAAGATAGATAGATAGATAGATAGATGTAGATAGACAGGATAGCGATAGATAGATAGATAGATAGACAGATAGATAGATAGACAGATAGATAGGCTAACATATACAAATCTGTACATGCACAAAGGATCACTTTCTTTGCTGAATGGCACAGATGGCTGGAAACTACATTTGTAATTGCCAATGAATAGAGATTACCTATCAATCCCCAAATCCCTATTGTGTTACCATGGCCTCCTGTTGGACCGAGGCACATTGCTACACCTGAGTGGGCTTGCTAACTTTACAACCTGGTCAAGTCTGAATGGATTACTGAATTCTCATGAAAATGCTTGGCAGGTTTAAGGTATGGTCTGGGCACAGAAAGGGCTAATTGACTGGCAAATTGTGGTCATGTGCATGGACAAATAAGGGGTTTAATACACCAAGTATAGTATACGCCATATATTTCGCGAGTCTAAGTTTTTGTGAATCAGGAATTCCCGACGATTTAGCGAGTGGTTAAATTCGCGATTGTGGAGTCTTGTGCTGAATGGGGAAACGTACACACGTACGTCACATCCACTGTGGGATCAGAGTCAATATTTCTGCGTGTCTTTAATTTCGCGAAAAGCACCTGACTCGCGAAATTCGCGACAATAAAAACCTCGCAAAATATACGGCGTATACAGTATACTCGGGCAGGTGTTCATGGGAAATGCGTGTCGTAGTAAAATCAAACTGTCCTCAACGAGTTAAAACGCCCTCAGATGCCTATCATTGCTTAAAGAGTGCCCCCACACTCACCATCAGCTGGCTGGAGTACTGCCTTGTATCCAGTCACCTCACCCTCCGGTCTCTTCCAGGAGACCTCGATGTGATCTGTCCCTGACTTGGTGGAGTGATTGAGGACCGGCAGGAGATTCAACTCCGGTGTTTCTGGAGGAGGAAAGCAAACCAAAGAAACATTATGCAGGTACTGTTTGTTCGTGTAGACAATGTACATGTATGTGTGTTAAAAAAGTACACTTACACTATAGAAGTGAAATAAGCCATGACAGAATGACCAACGAAACATGCGTAATAGAATAATATGATTCCATCCTCAGATACGAGCATTAACAACCTCTTTGTTTATTTGTTCTTCTTCTTCTTCTTCTTCTTCTTTTTGGTGCCTTGATCAAACCAAACATTACTGATTTGTTTTTCTTGGTGATTTTGTCATTCCTTGAATCATACTATTACGCTGTAAGTGCCTATTTGGGCAACTTCAGGCTATCATTACATATCTAACAGATACATGATATTTTGTACTCGATTAACACTTCAGACATGACATATTATATTCAACAAAAAGAAGCTGTCAAAAACCCCATGATTTCTGCTCAGGGGTTCACCATTCATGTAACCATGGACAAAGATATACACTTTACGATTACAATTGCATTGTCAGCATTGACTCTCACATCTTGGTCGGGGCATGGGTAATTTTCCAATTTGTATTCATACAATGTAGCTAGATTATGATTAATAGTTTGATAAATCTTTTGTTTTAACTCACTTGTCTTCTCTTCTAGGGTAATCTTCTCACTCTCCGTCTCCCCGCTGACAGCAATGATCTGGACTTTGTAGTCCTTGGCTGGGTTCAGGCCGGTAAACTCAGCCATCGTCGTGGCAACGTCGGAGATCTTCAGGGACGATTTCCGAGCGTCAGAGGGCGAGAGCTTGACCTTGTAGCCGGTCAGCTGGCCTTGAGGTGTCTCCCAGTCGACTTTGACAGAGGTCACCGTGCTCTCGATCTTGGCGCCCTCGACCTTGTTCGGTTCTGAAAAGTTGGAACAAAATCAGGTACCATAGTATCATTTGTGTGCTACGGTAGACCTTGCACCACTTTGGATATTGAATATTCACACTACATGCAAAGTAAGAAGTACAAATGTACCCACTTACAAATATGTACTTGTACATGTATGACCTGTTGAAGACTAGTCCCAAATACACTGTATACTCGGGCAAATGTCAATGGGAAATTCATGTTAACCCGTTGAGGACAGGCTGATTATGCTAGAACATGCACGTCCCATAGACACCTACCCGACTCATCCTCAACTAGTGAAAGCAAAATCAGTTCATCCTCCACAAATTAAAAGGTAGAGCTCCCTATTGTATAGTCAGTTCATATCTACTGATGATACAAATACTCTTTAAGTTTGGATCATTTTACTATGACTCTCAGTCACAAGATTTTGACTCACTAGGAAGATGCAACCTGAAAAAAAAAATGCAAACCACAAAAGATGCATTAACTATGTGTACACTGTAGCTCTAGTGGAGAGAGAGAGAGAGAGAGAGAGAGAGAGAGAGAGAAATAAAACACATTTGTTTATTAATGAGAATTTCAAAGTAATAAAACACATTTGTTTATTAATGAGAATTTCAAAGTAATTTCTAGACTGCGCCATTTCCTCATTATTAGATCACACTTATAGTGGATATGCTTGAGTCTTTTGCCAACAGAAACTAAAGTCACTGATGCCCATTAAAGGAGAATGAATCTAAATTTGTCTGTAAATTGCGGGAAAGCTGCAATATAATAGCAGAACACATCAGCACAGTTTGCGTGATGCTAAAAATATATTTCTTTCCTCTCTTTTTTGCATCATGAAAGAGCAGAAAGAGGCAAGCAGAATCTTTCTCAAAAGCAAAATGACAAACATGTAGGGTAGGCAAACACATACATGTACATGGACTACAAACAACAAGCACAGTCTGAGGAGTGCTAGGGACACAGAACAATGAAAACAAAAGGGGTGGGTTAGAAGTCAAAGGCAGGGAACCAAACACTTAAGGAAAGGGGATTAGGGGCAAGCACACAAAGGGAGAGGTGGGCCACTGATGATCCCGAGGATCAAAGGGGGCAACCTGTGAGGGATAAAGATGAATAGGGAGGCAACATCAAACAAGATATTAGTAAAGTAACAACAGAAGAAAAAATACTAGGAAAAGACTGAAATAGCAACAGCAAGAGGAAAGTAAAATATTGTGAAATTCTCTTAAACCAGTTGAGGACAAGTCCCGAATATACTTGGGCAAGTGTCTATGGGAAATGCTTGTTGTAGCAAAATCAGCCCATTCTCAATGAATTAAAGCACCAGACTTGCATCACTCACTTGTTGTAGCTTTGATAGTCACTTTCTCCCCCTCAAGTTTCTTGTTGATGGCGATGATGCCAAACGTGTACTCCTTGCCCGGCGTGAGGTTGGCAAACATGACCTCCGTGGCCTTGGGGTCAGTCAGGGTCAACTGGGACTCCTTGGGGTCGGGCGGGTCGCAGGTCACGCGGTAGGAGGTCACGGGCGTCGAGGGCGCTTTCCAGGACAGGGTGATGCTGTCTGTGGTTGCCGTGGCAGCCTCTGATGTGACTGTGTTTGGAGCTGGGAAGGGTATCATCCAATGGAAACAAATCAAGAGCTTCATTGCAAAACAAATTAACTCCATTTTCTTTAATTTGAGATACTTGGTATTAGAACTGTTGTAAAAACAAAGAATATAAGAACATATTATAAAGGGATACAACTGTATTTCTTATAATAACTTCCCACATTCCTTGATATGCAATAAGGCAGGTACAACCCTGTCACTGGAAAGGTTTTATTTTGCTCTATCTGATGATGTACTTGCATTTGTACATTTTGTACTTTAAAGAGTCCAAAACAGGTGCCATACCTGTTGTGATAAATCTCTTCAAACTATTATATTTTTGAAATCTGATTTGTCCTTTGACCTCTAAATGTCATCATCAGAGAAGTAAAAGTATATACAGTGTACCACATTATACAAATTGTACATTATATGTTAAAGGTACATGTATACTTCCTTTTTGAATCACTACTGTTCCCATGAATCATGATACGGTACCTTTAACAAATAGTTAAAGTCATTTGGAATCTGGTTTTAACAAACTTACAAAAAACTTTGGTGTGTATCACAATTTGCCTACAGTCAAGTGTGAGCAAAGACAAGAAAAAGGCAATAACAGCAAAGAAAGGAATCACTGTGTAAATTTCAATATGAACAGTAATAATCTGGCTTGCATGTCTTGTACCCGTACATAGTCAAAATAGAAGGGTATTTAATGTTGGCAGGACAGTTCAAAGCAATGATAAATCAATATTTTGATCATGCATATTAATATGCTCATATATATTAACTGTAGTACATGTATGTACTCAGAACGATTCTAGCTATGAGTGTTACGTAACGGTGCTACAGTGTACATATATATACATGTAAGTTCATTTTAATAGGCATTGTCTGCAGCATAGGACATTTTCTGTACCTGCAGCTGCTTTTCCAGGCACAAGAGTTCGCTCAATCTTTTTATCCTCTTTTCCTGAGTCAAACCACCTGAAAGGAAAAACAAAGAATTGTTAGGCTCTTTAGTGAAACTAGGCATAAATAGCATTTTGTCTAAATACATGTATATGAAATACTGTTATACCATGCAAATGGTAGCATACAATCGAGGCGGAGGATGCAGGTACATGTATATGGTCTTTAGTGTCATCAGATGCAACAAGACTACCATCTTTGCTAAGTGATACGTCTGATGTGGCGAGACTACAAACAGTGGATGCGCGCAAAGCATCCATGGCCTACGCTAACATCCAATCGTATTGCTTTAGTCATTGTTTTCATATTATTGACTATGAATCGGCGACAATTTTTTCAATTTTTTGCAAATAAGAAAACAATGACTAAAGCAAGACCAGTAGATATACAAGTAGGGGGTGGTATACTTCCACTGTTTGAGAAAAAAAGGTATTTTGTTTCTCATAACTACGATACTGACTTACTTTTCGCATGGGAAGCACACTTCCTGCTTGGCGTTCTTCGAGTCCTTCACGACGACCTTCTCCACATACCAGCCCCGCCCCGCCTCCTCCGCGTCGTGACCCAGGATAACCTTTGACAGCTTGCCCAGGAAGACCGCTTCCACCTCGAAGGCGTCCATCTGGCCGGCCTGGAATGGCGCCTCGTTGGACGTCTTGGGCCTGACCAGACGGCGCTTGCCCGAGTCGTGGTTCTTCCCGACGAGGGCGATGTGCACATTGGCATCGGTGGAAGCGTCGGACTCCGATCCGGTGAAGATTTGGACGTAGTATCGTGTGACTGGGTGAAAATGCATCCCACACATGAAAGGACATTATAATTTTTTTTTTTTTTTGGGGGGGTGGGGGAAATAAAGATTTAACATACGCGTGTTCTTTGCTATCAAAGATTGTCTGCCGGTCCACTGTGGCTGATGGCCAAGGCACACAGCACATGCTTTCTATTACTTGTAATTGCAATCGTACAGTATTTACAGCATTACTGTGACTAGAACTTGCATGAGCATTGACTGTGTATGATAGATTCCATAATGGAAAAATATAGTTCACAGGATTTGATATCCTTTGGCAGTTCATTAGAAGTCCTTCTTGCACAACTTCAGTATCTGAATTCATTTTGAATATTTAGTGTAAAACAAGTGTTCTCATATTGACAGAAACAGCTGCATGTCCCCCCCCCCAAAAAAAAAAAAAGAAAGAAAAAAAAACAAAACAAAACAAAACAAAAACAAAACAAAAAACCCCCCCAAAAACCAAGAAAAATGGCGATCAAATGTACGTGTAGTGGAAAACAAATGATCTACTAACCTGGAGTGGTCCTTTGGCCTGGCCAGACAGCGGCCATCTCCCTCCAGACATCCCTATCATCATGAGTCCTCGACATCCACCGGTCCACGTCGAAAACTTGCTCATCGGACGAGTTCAGGTCAATCATCCGCAGCGTCTTCAGGTACCAGCTGCTGTCGTCGTTCTCGTGACCAGCGCGGACTTTCACCAGCTTGCCAATATCACCCAGGTTTATCTAGTCATCATAAACAAGAATTAAAACTTCTTTTCATATCAAATGACCCCTCAGACTTTTGCCAGCTTGCCAATATCACCCAGGTTTATGTAGTCATCATAAACACGAATTAAAACTTCTTTTCATATCAAATGACCCCTCAGACTTTTTCAATTTCAATTTATTTTCGTATTTCTCGATGGAAAATACATGGTATTAACAAAATATAATACAGAATGTCCAGCTTGGATATATACATGAAGAAATAGGAATACAAAAGTAATACATAATGGTCGATGTGTCATTTTCAATCAAAGTAAAGGATGCGAAGAGAAATACGATGGAACCTACTAAAAAGCAAACCTTGTTGAGTGTAGGTCCCAACAAAAGCCTAGTAAGGGGAACAGGATGAGGAGCACGGGTACAATTAAGACCAAAAGTAAGGATAAACAAAAGAGAATGACTATTACTCGGGGCTCAGAAGATTCTTCTCACATGCATTTATGTGTGTGATAAAATGAGAACAAGTAACCACATGCTGCACACTATAGCAGTTGCTCTAATAGCAATTTAGACATGGGAGTGATAATGACGTGAATACTTAAGTGCTATTAGGGTTTAAACATTCCGGCTTCCATAGACACGGGGAAAGATTTGAAAAATGGAGAACATGAATCAATTGCATTTCCTATATGTGATATACCAGCCAGCTGCAATGATGCATAAAAGAAAGGAAAGAAAGAAAGGAGGGGAAACTATGCGACACGACCAAGGTCTTACTAGAAGTGGAAGGAAAAACACTGATGGGAAGGAATTTGAGAGAGCATGCAACTAAAATGTATATGCATGAGTCTGTTCACATGGCAACAACCGAGTAGTATAACAAAGCAGCCATCAGCATAATAAAAAAGAATTTTAGTGCACTTGTGTGTTGTAGCTATTCAATACATGCTGTATTGCCAGCTTGCCAGTATCACCCAGGTTTATCTAGTCATTATAAAAAAGAATTTAAACTTCTTATCATAGAATTGGTCCAAGCATGTTGATGCTTTTGTAATTTTTTTTTTCTATTCTCCTTTCTTGAATATTTTTTATGTATGCATATATCCATTAACATATAAAGGATAAAAGTGAATGCAAAAACAGAAACTGTACATGTCTTTTTCAACTACAATTTGTAAAAGTAAGGACATCATCAAGTAGAGATGACATTCATTGGTTATACATGTATAATAGAAAATATGATGAAAATATGATGAAAGTTATCACAAACATACATATTTTGTATATACAAAGTGCACCAATTGAAATACTACAGTGTGTACATGTATGCAAGCATCATGTACACTGTACATGTAAATAAAGAACTATTCTGAAATGTCAATGAAATACTACTTCTATGACCTTCTTCTCTTCCTTATCTTATCTCACCCTGAATTTTTCACAGCTGCCTGGCTGGAATCCCTTTCCATGTGCCGGCTCGAGCGTGATGTCTGTCTTGTCATTCTCCCCGTAGATGACGAGATGTACCGGCGACGAGAGAGAAGAGGCATCTTCACTTCCCGTCACTACGTACACCTGCCAGTCGTGAGCTGTCAGAAATAATTCACACATGTACAGTAGGCACTCTTATTTACTACCAAGATGATAGCTTAGAATCCAACATTTTCTTTGCTTTGACTTTTAGATAAACTTCCTTTTATCATCTGAATACTATACATTTAATAATAATACTGCAAACTGTTGTTTATACATGTAGTGCATTTTAGACCTGTTAAGAATTTCAATATGCTTTACAATTTTTATAAAGCTTACATGAACAGAGCACAGCTTTCTTTGTATTGAGCACCATGCATGTGCAGTAATCACTAGTCTGCTGGGGGGAAAAAAGAAATGAGTGCAGTGTCAGTCAATCTATAGGACAAGAGATGTTGTACAAATGTAACCTGTGTGAGAAAGACTGTCACTCAGGCATACGTAGGTCTGTTCAGTCATGAGATGGTTCTCCAGCACTACATGTACATCTGACAGCAAATGCAGGCTAATACAGCTTGTATCTTCAACTGATGGATGCCCCATCTAATCGCAACTACAGTAACACTACGTTACAGTAACACTACGTGTCAGTAACAACGACCAATAACAGATGTAATGTACAGCTGTACCATTATTGAACAGCTCTCAATTTCAAAACCAATTACACAGTACAGTTGAACCTCTCATATCCAAACAAGTCCGGACCGGGCCCATCCGGATAAGGGATTTGGCTGGATATGGGAGACTCAATGCTTTATACATGTACATATACATTGTACATACACATGTAACTGATGTAGCCCATTGTAGTACCACATGTAGTAATGGGTATACTGCAACCTTTTCATTGTTACACGTCTAGTAACAGATCCCAAAATAGAGGTTCGTGTTTGCAAGAATGAAATCATTTTCTTTTATAAATTCTTGGGATGATTTACCAATATGATTATTAAGAAATGTACCAAGTAGATCTTGAAAATAAACAGTACGAGTCGACGAAACTACGCTTCAAAATTCGATCATCACGGCTCGGCAAAGTCGACTGTAGGTCGCCATTGTTAGATTGAGTTGGGAATCCCCCTTTCATCCCGTAATTATTTAAAAAAAAAAAAAATCATGGCGAGATTGCGTCCATATAATAGAGAGATCCGGATAAAGGGAGGCCGGATAAGAGAAGTTCAACTGTACTTCGTTTCTGACATACTGTACAGTGTACATGTAGTGGACCAACATTGCTTTCCCTGACATTTACACATGTGCACCTATTTTGTGCCATTCTACAATAATGTACATGTGATTCATGCTACAGGATGTAGTTCAACAGATATCTGTTGTAAATGTAAAATGCTATGCAGTTTTCCAACTTACGCTGAATTGTCCTTGTTTCTGTGAGTTTGAGTTCTCGCTCAATCTTGTTGTCATCTTCACCGGCATCCAACCATCTGCAAATAAAAATTAAAAACATCTCATGAACATGACACCAAAAGAGCTTAAAAAACCTTCAAGTCTGGCTTGAATCACACAAGCATACTGCACACACACACACACACAAACACATTATTGGATTGCATAGAATGTACACATTACACCGTAACAAATGTTCATGTCGAACTTGTCCAAAAAACAATCATAGCTCTTTCTAATGCCTGGTGCAAAGTACAATTGTATCTGGATAAGTAGCCTAGGTTGTATCTCTGCAGCAACTGGGTCAACATGAACATATCAATGGTATTCACACAATCTTATTCTACAATGGGAGCTCTTAGTGGGCACAAACCTACGGTCTGCTGCTGAAATGCCAAAAGCATAAACTACTGGACTCCATACAAGTGTACACATAGCTTCTGCACATAACTCTAAGGGGAAAATTCATATCATGGCAGGTATGATGCCTGCAACACAAGAGACGATGGTGGAGAAATACTCACCTCTCGCAGTTGAAGACGTACTCCGTCTTGGAGTCTTTCTTCTCCTTGACGATGACCTCGTCCAGGTACCACCCCTCCCCGGGGTCATCGCCGTCGTGACTGATGACGACCTTGGTGGGCTTCTTGACTGACACTGCCTCCAGCTCGAAGCAGTCCACCTAGGAAAAAACAAAGCGAAATGGTTGTCATCTTAACCCTTTTTGTGCCAGGGACTTCAGACAGTGTGTGCAATGCTGCGGGGTTTACTGTGCTAATCAGCACTCAAGGCATACAAAGTGGTACAGGTTAGTTATCCATCTTTATGGATTCTTTACACAGTGCTAGGTGGCCGGCCTTTTAGTACACTTAACAGACTGAGGTAATTACAATGTATCTGCATGCTTATCAAGAATATTTTATGCATACACATTTCTATCTTCTTTCAGTATGAACAACATTGATCAAGTCAACATAAATGTACTCCGTACCCATGTCAGTGTAACCCATGAAATTTCTTTAAAAAAAAAAAAAAACAGAAACAAATAGAAGAGAAGGGGTACTTTTTGTAAAGGCAGAATATATTTTGCATCTTCAGATAATTATAATTATGCCAACTCCGTCACATGACACAGCACAAGACAAATTCACATAAATCCATTTTCAATCTCTCGTGGGGTGGGGGGGGGGGTGGAGCAGCAGCAGAACATGTGAGCATGGTGTGCTACTGGCATTGCTTTTAAATAGTTTTACAACACAGCCCACAAGCACACTTGTATACACATGGGTACGTGCATACACAGCCTTCAGGGATTTCGTACCTGTCCCGCCCGAAACAGATCGTCGTTGTTTGACCTGTGGAGCAGTCGCTTCCCCGTGTCGCCCTTCTCACCGAAGAGGTTGAGGGAGACGCTGGAGTCGGTGGCCGCATTGGGCTTGGTTCCCGTCACGACCTGGATGTAGTACTTGAGGACTGTTGGTAAGGAATGATTCAAAACAACTACAATTATTGTACATATTGAAATCAAAAAACAATCCTCAAATACATGTAGGCTCTATACTGCAAAATCATTGTGATAAAAAAATTGGTCTCAAGAAAACATACATGTACAATACTACAGTTTGATAGATACAATGTGACTTGATATTTGAAATCTAGATCTACACGTATGTGCAAAATCATGTCGTCAGAGGTACATGTACACGTGTACCATGCTATACCTACATGTACACTGTCGATAGTCAAAGTCACAACATATACACTGTACATGAATATTCACATCTCAAGGAAAGTGTTGAAACACATCTTTAAGAGAATACTTGTACATGTACGATTCATGCACTTCATTGATTGATAATAATTGCAAGCTCAAGATGTTTCTCTTCTTTGCCAAAACATTAAGAAATATTTACTTCATCAAAGAGACTTTTGCAGAAACAAGGAAACCTGAAAGTCCTGTAGAGAACTGTATTCTGGGGAAAAGCATCTATTAAATACAAAAGCATTTCTATCTTTGCATCAACCAATAGAAACCCAGGATCTTTTAGATTCAAACTTGTACATGTATGAGACATCATTTTCAAGAATGTTGTAGAAAACCAGGAAGAAGGCTAGAAGGGCATTACACCTACAACACATGAAAAGAAAATACATACAACTGTGTATGTACATATAGATAAAATCTTTGAAGGCTTCCGTGGTGGTAGAACGTTGAGCTGTCAAGGTTGACCTGCCTACCTACTGTGACCCATTCAGCCAATCAAAGACTTTCCCTCTAGGAACACAAAGTCCCTTTGATCCTTCCTGAGGGTATTTAAGCCGGATTTTCCACTCACTTGCTCATTCCCTTGAGAACGGCGAGAACATGCTTGCCGAAACGTCGGGATTGGGTAGGCCCTTTTCAGGGCCACTCACATACTCCAAAAAGAATACGTGGTGCACCGTGAAGCCTTCTATCACCCTACATATAGATAATAAACTACATTTGTTCATGTACTGTATACAGGTCTGACAACTTCGTTGCCATGACATTTGCTCTTGCGATAACTGCTCCCATGAAATACACTGTATGTGCACGCAAAGCCAAATATAAATTCTACCCACACATACAATGTACAGCCCTAACCCGTATCCTAATCCTCAGATCAAATTACGCCTAAAATCCTATCACAACCCTAACCGTACATGTAACCCCAAATTTTTGGAGGAAATAAGACCAGAGCAACTGCTGCGGGAGCAAATGTTGTGTCCTGACAACTTCACATCTCGGGAAGACATAGACATGAAATGTTGACTCTGACTACTGTCAAGGGAGAAGAAGAATGTATATTTTAGGAGCAGTTACAACTCTTACATTTAAGTGTACATACAATGTACAGCTGTATTTACAAATACATTTGGGTGATCAGAGAAGATAGAAAAGGAGAAGAAATTGCCTCACCTGGTAGAGTTTTCTTTCCTGGAGTTGAGACGGGAAGTTCCCTCCACACGTCCCCATCGTCCTCCTTCACCGAGAGCCAGCGATTCTTGAACTTACACACGTGTTGGTCGCCGCTCTCAGGGTCTATCAGCTTCACCTGTTACCGTGGCGATGATCGGAAAGTCAGGATTTCGCTTCAACGCCAAAACAAATCTTCTCTTTTACTTGGTTTGTGCCAATAGTCTGAAAGCTGATTTCCAACTATTTCCTTTCTTTTTATAAGTGCAGTGAGTGTGACCCACTCCTACTTTTTGATATGCTTTGTTTCGGTGTGGTTTATTATTTCCTTTTTTGTTGTTTGTTTCTACTGATGTTAAATACAATTAGAATGCAACACACATATTCTCGCTGGGGTGACAAGACCTTGTATCTGCAATTTTGGTGAAAATGACTTTTTTGGCATTAATAGTCAGATAATCACTTGATGTCCTGTCCAAATCCTAGATGTCTTACCCCAAAAATGAAGCCACTACGGCATGTCAAAGGAATGTCTATCCCATTGGATACAGTGCTTTGGCTGCCATGTTTTTTTTGCTCTCTTGAACATTTAACATTTTGTAGATATGAGGTCTTGTCGCCCCAGCGACGATATGGGAAAAGGACTTAATGATGGATTCAGTGAAGAAGTAATATTAAAGGCAACTGCAGAGAATAAACACTTCTTGGTTTAACAATTGAAACTTGGAAATCTAACAACCACAGCACAATACAATCAGACAAATTTATTTCTTACAGGTTATCTGAGTAGTACAGTGTAAATGTCTAGCATCGTATGATGGATTGTAATCATGTGCAATGTACTCTTGTTGCTTTATTAAGAAAATAAAATCTAATTCATACTTATCCTCCTTTTCTGATCAAAAATTATCAACAAGTGATTAACAAAGAATGAATTCTAGCACACACACACACAAAAATGTATAGTTTATATATTGATTATCTTGTTGTCATGCCAACCGTATCAAGTCTCCAGGATGCCCTGTAGGAGTCCAATCCAATCCGGACCTTGTAGATGTTGCCAATACCCTTCAGGTTAACCTGTTGGCAAAAAAAAAAAAAAAGATGAGAATACATATTATGGATTATATCAACCTGTTGAAGAATACACGTAGTCTCGAGTATACTCGGGCAGGAGTCTATGGAAACTGCATGTTCCCGCAAAATTAGCTCGTCCTCAACAGGTTGAAAAGGCCAATAAATTGCTCTTCTAATTACAGCCTATGTACCAGGAACATATATGTATGATAGTTCAAAGACTAGGTCAGTGATTTATTTAAGCACATAGAATCGACAAGATATGCAGTAATCTGGGCACATAAGAAATTGCAACTGTGTTCACTGCATCTCATTCTCCGAGGAGACACAAAATACAACAAGCCCAGCAATCTTGTGACAAGAGACTGGTACACAATCCCATCTCAGCTCACCTTGAATGACTCCTCACTGCTGGGGCTGAACAGCTTGGGGCCACCTTTGCCCAGAGTGAAGGGTTCCGACACCTTCTTCTGTCCATAGACAACCAGTACCACGCTTCCCTTGGTCGAGAGAGATCCTGTTTTCACCACACACTTCCACTCACCATCTACAATGTAAGTCAGAGAGAAAAAATGCGGTGAAAACAAAAAAAAAAGCATGAATCAAAAGAAAACAAAATAGGTGGCATTGATGTGGCAATTGTGTGAACAAGATGTTATATTGGTAATCAGGTGTGAATTTTCATCTTTGTTTTTTTTTTCACCATTTTGCTTTCATTTACAATTGTATCTTGTTGCAGCTGTTATTGCTACAATGTACACGTTGTACGTAACTGTTGTTGCTGTAGATGTTGTGCATATAATTGTCATTGCTGTTGTGCATATAATGTGTAATTGTTATTGCTGTTGTGTCTTGCATCTGTCCTGGGTCTCGTTTAACCAAAAAAGGATGTAAGTATGGCAAACTTTTGCTCATAGAGCAACTTCTAGTAGCAGCAGCCAATCAAGAAGCAGGATTCTTGTCATCGCCATGACGACACTTGCCACTGAAGCAGGAGTTGCTACCGTAGCAACCACTTTTTTTTTTCTATAAAATGGAACCCTGGTTATCACTCATTGATGATTGCTTGTATCTATGGTTTCACCTTGGACAGCATACTGTACTGTATAAGCTGTTATTTTCGCGTACAGATATTTTCACGAATTAGAACGTCACAGGCATTTTTGCGAGATGTTGTTTTCGCGAACTGACACCTACAATTGTGCACTATCTTGCATGCATTGTTACTCTAGTGTATGGCGACATTTTCGCGTGTTGTTAGATTCGCAATCCAACTGTGATTCGCGAAATTCGTGAAAAACTAAACCCTCAAGAAAATAACCACTTATACAGTATTTTAATCCTCTCATTTTCTTCCTGAAGTGATCAAACTGCAGACTCATTGATGACGCTGCCAGGTGTTTATTTTACCTTCGTATTGAGTTTTCTCCTTCTCATCCATTAAAACAGGGGCGGCGGCGGCTGGTGCTGCTTCTTTGACTTGCTTCAGCTTGGAACCTGGAAAGAATTGAGAGGAGACAGGGACTAGAAACATCACCAAGTACATACAGTAGGCCTATAATCTCATTACAAGAGGCCTTCATACAACACTATGATTTTTCATTTCATTTTTTTCTTAATTTTTGTACTCAAATATTATGAGAAACCTGATATAACAAGGTTAATTGTTGTAGTTTTTCAGATTCTTGTTATAACAAGGTTCCCCCATAGCATAAAAGGCAAGACAAGTTGTACCTTATGCCTTTTTTATTAAAAAAAATCAGGTGAAAATGCATCAGGTATTTGTTTTTGTTTCTTTCATTTGCTACCAATCTCCCGTTATACCTGTGCTACCTTTAAAGGTAGCACAGTTGCAAAATTTCATAAAGTAATAATACTGTTGAATCCAACCACACTCACCTTGATGATAAATTCTTCAGACATCAAATGAGTATAGAATATCGATCATAATCATGTAAGCATAATAATGTCAGTGAGGGGTTGCAGGAAAAATACACGTAACAACCATAAGACTACGCTAATAAATAAACAAACAATTTATTTTTTTTTTCTTCCGTGTGATGGTATTCTGTACAAGTACATTTCATGGCCCTTCATGCTACAGCAGCAAAGACCAGGGGGGTGTTTCATAAAGCTGTTCGTAAAGTTACGAACATCTTACGAGCGACTGGTGATCAGTTCTTGTGCTGAATTATGGCAATTCTGATATGTATAGCACATCACAACTGATCACCAGTCGCTCGTAGGACGTTCGTAACTTTACGAACAGCTTTATGAAACGCCCCCCTGAAGTGTTAGTAGGGTGCATTGGTATTAGGTTTGTTTAACATGTGCAGGCATCTTATTCCACGTTTGTTCTCTTATTGTTGATTTTCGTTTTTCACATCATTGTAAATTGTACTTCAGCTATTAAAAAGTGAGGTGTTCTACTATGAATCAAAGAAAAAAAAACAATAACAATATATTCCTGCACTTTAATACATGTACGTTGAATATGTAGTCACCTGCAGTATGTGTAACTTCAAAATATATGCATAACTTTTTCTGACATGCAGTTGGCTTATTGTGACATTAAATCAACTTGCATACAAAGAAAAACAAAATGCTCTTTTAACTAAAAATGTTAAAGGTGTTGTGGTTTGCACCCTTACCATGACTGCTCGATAAAGAATGGTGAAGTTGTATGCTGGTGACACTGCTTTCCTTTTAACTACTTTTTCCTTTGACAGTTTGCTACCACTACTTGTGAAACAAAATTTCTTAATTACACACCTCGAATCACATACATGTACATGTACAAAACTGTACATGTATTTTTTAGAAACTTGTTTTTCTTTGTGTATGTGTGTGGGTTTTGTAATCTTTTCAGCTTCACTTCATGTGGAAGTGAAAGGAGGGGATTCAAGTAATTTTACACACTTTGCATTGCTTTTATTTCCTACAGCCTGTAGCTTTTTACAAAGCAAATGTCAATGCATTTGCTCTAACTTGCTGTTGTACACATGCTGCCTGAATAAAATATTTCATCGTGCACAAAAAAAAGACAACACACAGAGTGAGCATTATCCACTCTACACTCAAAATTGCTGTTATGCTATACAGGTTTCAAAACACACTGTTATTAGTCACAAGTGTTGGCTTTATTGCAAAATTGCAATGAGCTAAAAATATGATATATTTTCAAATCAAAATTGTATTCAATAATTGGATTATGTGAGACTTTCACAGAGACAAGCACAGCTGGCAACCTCCTGCTCATCACACTGTGGAGATATCAAATCGCTGCAAAGATTCATCTGATTGGAGTATTAACTGGTTAGAAGTTCATTTTTGTCACAATCAGTTGCAAATTACCTGCACCCAGTGGGAAGACTCTCTCACAGCGTTCGATCTGAAGAAGCCTACAGACCCAGTAGGCGAAAGTCTCATCAAGAACACTCATAATTTGCAACTGATTGTGACAAAATGAACTTTTAACCTGTGGAGATATTACATTGTAGTTTTATTAGCAAATGTATCACCTGAAGAAATAAGATAAAGGATAAAATAAAACAACAGGGGAATAGTTAGTGAGGAGGGGATATGGGGAAAAGGGTCACACACTATGTATATAAAGCCATAGCAGGGCTGCAGATCAGACCAGGGATTTTCAAGTTCATTGACAGCAGCAGTTGTGCCCCTAAGGCAAGGCACATTATCCAACTGCCTGGTCTTTTCCAGGGGGACTGAAAAAAGACGTTCCCGTGGTTGTTACCCTTGAAGAATTAAAGTGCTTATGTCAGTGGCCGCATATTAAAATATACTGTAAGGCCAAACACACAACACACAACAATTTGAGAGGATGTTTTTACCAGTAGGACCCGGCTTTCCTTGAGCTTTTCTTGGAGCTTTGGCGGGAATGCCAGGAACAATGTTATCCTGACTTTTCCTCTTTTTCATGGGTGCTTTTTTTTTTTAGGGAACGGGTGATGGGTGTAACATAACATGACATAATATGAATTTGAAGAAATCAAATAAATAGTAAAACTACCATACTTTAGATGTTCTCGCTGCTGCACAAGAATTCTGCTTTATCTGTACGTGCAAGCAGAAACACACTGACAGATTCCAAAACAAATTAAAGGCTAAGTCCATACTCATGAAAGAGCTATACAGTGTGCACATCACACCCTTCAAAACACCACCAAGATGCAGTAAACTCATCATGCATGTAACACACACATTTGTCTATGTCTATTAAGAAAAAGGTAATATTCTGAATAGAAATTTTCTCATTCAAATTAATGGAATTCTTGCCTGAAGTTGTTGTATTTTATTGCAACAAAATAACTGATTGTCAATCAGTTGCAATAAGAAAGGAACATTATCATCCCACACACCTACCATACAGAGTGTAAGTACAGTGTATCCCCTGTAAATTCTCTACAAGTTCACATTTTTCAGCTGGTTCTAGGACATTAAAATGTGCACAGCACCATCTGAACATATGAAATAGCCTGCCATTTAAAGTCCATGTATCATTTCTGAGCACTACTCCAAAACCCATTTCAAAACAGTCCCTGGAAAGATGACATAACATTATTTGCAAGTATAGATTCTGAAACATTGCAGCTAAATGGGAATCTTACGCTGATTTGAGTTCGACTTATCATGTAAAAACAAAACAACACATACTGTATTCAACATCAGATTATAATCATTTAACAATGTTGAATTTTTGATAACATGAAGGCTTTCCCAGCTGTTGGCGAACATGGATAGGTATAAATGGTGTTGTTGTTTTTTGTTCTTTTTTTCCCCCTTGTACACGTGTAGTTACAGGTGTATGTCCATGCTTTCATCATGTCCACACATAAAAGAACAATCTGGACAAAGGATTCCATAACTTATCTTGTCAGTACTAAATTCTTTTGAAAATATTTAACATTACTTAAAACTTCTCTGAACTTACACTACTTTTAGTAAGATTTGATCAACTTCCACTTGATGAAATATTAACCACATTGATCATCTTCAAAAATAGCACTCACAAGTTGCCAAAATCCACACATGTACAGAGCAACTCAAGAATGTCCAAGAAAGTGTTCAAATAGGTGTTAAGTTGGGTGGAATACTTACGTTTCTTGGGCACCTTGTTGGGTTTCGGTGTAGTGGGTGGAGTTGGCGTTGTGATCTTCTTTTTTATTCCAACTGGGGGGATAAAATCAAATATTGCTTGAGTCTCTGTGACAATGAGCGCACCATCTTCACAAAATCAAGGGGCTTTATGGATACCCATAATTAACTATCAATCAACTCACTGATAATTAGCTGCTTAAAGCTGGGCTACCAAGCTCTGGAACTGCAGAAAACATGCTCAGGTATTCAGTATTGAAAAATTGTTATCATTCATTTCAAATACAGCAAAACTGCAAATACTATTGACAATGTAAATGTGCTGAATCAAAGTTTCAGAACACAATATTTTCAACACACAAAAACCCTCATTTTCTCATTTTCATGTGGAAAATAAAAGCACACTTTATATGGTGGAAACATACAATGTACAAGTCGGCTGCTCAATGCAAATTGATTTCTTGTGGCAATTCGAGCCTAGTGGACGTGACATTGTACATCTGTACAGCTGCACTAATAAGTATGGAACATCCAGGTGGGTATTTCTAATTTGTATCATGATGAAAAAGAGGGAGGGGGAGGTGGAATTAATAGAATTCAAATTCCTGTGAAACGGCTGACGATTTAAACATTGTCTAATTCTTTGTACTTCACAGTTTGGGGAATGTCAACATACAGTGTAAGCACATAGAAAGAGCACTAAAGGTCTCAAGAAAGTATCAAAGAGGTCAAATTTTTTACAATATTTCCCCAAAAAACAGTACAAGCAAGAATTTTGGCACGATCAATTTTTTGTGCTCAGCCGGATAAGGTGAATTTCATGTGTTTTCAATTTCCCAGACGGTCACAACCACTGAATGAGCACTTCAAACAGCACACTGCTGCCATGGCAATTAAACGGCTTCAGCAGCATTATACTTCTGTATTCAAGGTAACTGATTTGCATTAAGACAGCAAAGGACTAGCGAACATGACAAATACTATGAAGGACAAAACACCTATTCCCCTGCAATACACTGAACACATAGTGAGGTACAACATGGACAATGTACCTACACATGTACAGTGCACACTTTAAGCACAAATTTAGCACATGCACAACAATAACAAGCAAAAATTCTGTGCAAAAATGTTCACACCGTTAAAACTTCCACTTTTACAGTATGCAGTATAACTGCCGCTGCTGGATGTACTTCCATGACAACACTCACACTCGATGACCTCCGGGTAGAGTCTGACATTGGGTTCCCCCGAGTCGATGGTCGGCCGGACGGCACCGTCGGGTAGGAAGCCCACGGAGAGGTTGCGGCTGGCGTGGGACTGCAGGGTGATGTACCCCTTGTCCTTCATCTTGTTCACTATGAAGTGACAGGCCTCATCTCCGTTGCCCTGGGAGATCATCGACCACCATTGATAGACGTCGTGGACGATAGTCAGACAGGGAGAGAGAGGGAAGGAAGGGATGAGAAGAATGAAAAGCGAGAAAGCAAAATGTGAACTCACACGGTGATATTAAACACAGTAACTGTGTAACTACATACTGTATGTGAAATCTGCAAAGAGAAAATTAGGAGTAACCTGCATTGACAGGTTCAAATGGCCTTGCGTAGTGGTAAAACACAGCACATACAAAATTTGGGCTGAAGCAACACTTAATCCTGTGTGTCTGTCCAGACGTATGCATATATTTTACATGTGCAACAGGGTGCAGCTTGTTTCCCTCAAAATGAGTATGAATAAACATACTACATGTACATGTATTGTGAACTATAATATATATCCTGTTCTAAAAGTACGAGGAATAAAATGAATATACAAAGTTGCATAGCTCATTTCAATGGAATCAAATGTTCCTGAGAAATTAAGCTCTTTAACGACAGCACAAAAGACATAAAAGTTAACTAACTTTCCAAAGTACTTCACCCCCCCCCCTCCCCCGCAAAAAACAAAATCTTTCAAGCAAAACAGCACTGTAATCTAAAATTTGCATCAAATCCGTAACAACCTACTTATTTTGTACATATAAGTCAGCCCCAAAATCTATTGAGTCTATTTAGCAGATTCTCTAAATGTTTCTACAAAGACAACATACATGTAGCAGCAGGAAAAACTAAATTAAGGTGGAAAAAAAGTATTTCCACAAAAAGAGATGAAAGAATAATAATAAAAAAAAGGAATGAAAAGATTACCCGCTGAGGCAAGCGAATAAGATATTAATCAATTAATGTACCAATCAGTTTGTAAGTTCAATTCAAGAAAAAAACAAAAACAAACAAACAGACAGACAAACAAATACTAGCATGCTTGCAATGTTATTAACATTCTCTGTAACAACTAACCTTGGCATCACACTTGCCATCCTTGATTTGGAGGTATTGGTCTGGCCTGGCCACGCTCTCAAACATCCTAGTCTTCTTCCCAGACACTCTCCTGACTCGCCAGTAGGCACTCTCCGTTCTCTGGCCCGTGGCGGTCAGTGAGCACGAGCTGTCTACGCTGAAGGTCTGCGTCCGTGAGGTGTAGAAGACTAGAAGGCAGTTGTCACTGAAGGTACCCTGAAAGATGTTTAAATTACATAATCATTAACAAGTGTACAATGTAGAAGTGTCCACATTTGAAATATTTGTAACACAAATTTTTTCTAATCTATCTGCACAGATGAAGAAAACATTAAAGACAAGGGCACAAGATGAAATCCACAATACAGTCAAACCTGCCTGAGCGGCCACCTGTCTATAACAGCCACTTTTTCGTCTCCCTGGGGTGGCCGCTATAGACAGGTGTGACTGTTATTTGTTGCTTTCAAATGGTAACATTACTTCAATTGGTGAGACTTCATTATTCATTGATAGACTAAAGCACAACCAAATTGTATACAGTGTTATTAAATAGAGCAAGAATTTATTACTAGATTGGAAACTCTGCTAAATTTGCATGTGAATTGTAATCATAATATAGCCCACTGTTTAGATAAAAATGTAATTCTGTAGATATGGACTAAACTAATTGTAGATAGGAGAAATATATAAGTGAAATTATGATTTCACACCATCAAGGAAGGCAGCAAAAGATTGTGCAAGATGAAATAATGCTCTGGCTTCTGTCCTATAATTGCAGTATTCTCATCTAAACGTCTACGATTAAAACTCAAAACAGTAATTTTCTTGACAACCGCAAAAACAATTTTCAAGACTACTGCAGAATTCCTGATTTTGTAAGAGGATTAACTTTGCCTCATAAAAAAAGCAAACTACAATTCCTCACCTTGACGTAGCAAAAGAAAAGCTTCTGCGGCCCAACTCCCGACCCTCTCGTGTCGTGGGGACGCCCACTCTGCACAAACGTCAGCATCTGATTGGGCCACTTGACCGACTCCAAGGCGACGGAGCGGTCCAACTGGACCTTGAGCTTCAGCTCGCTCTGCAGGCCCGCCTTCTTGGCCCCGCCCACTTTGTTGTTGTCGATGGCGAGAAACAGCTCGGGCTTGCCCTGCGTCTTGAACATGCGGACATTGGCGCGAACCTTTTCCACGTGGAATATTGCTATAGAATGGATTGCAAGCAAGTTTCGGAAGGTAAGTTATTATTTTACCATTATCATTTATTCGGCTTTCAAACACAAATATTAATTTGTTAATTATATTTGAGGATCATTTCTATCTATAGTTATGGGTGCGTTTGCTGGAAGACAAATTAGCTCCTAAATATGAGTCATAGCAGTTCATGACAATTTCACATGGTGCTTGAAGCAGTTGAAATAATTCATATTGTTTAATCAATACTTGTATGTTATGTAAAATATGTAAATACTGATGGGAAGAATAACCAGGTTCTTTCAGTGGTGAAACCAAAGACAAATTACCAAAGTGGTCAATGGGAATTTTTTTTTTTTCTGGCATGAAACAATGCTTGATTTCATAATGTAAATTATTAAGCATGTGCAAATATAAAGGGGAAAGTGTGATGAAACCTGTCAAATTGCACTGGTTTAGTAGAACAATATACAATGTACATTGTATTAGTCAGTCAGAGATCATAACAATTACTCACTTTCCAGTTTCTGAAAATATCTTAGAGTTAGAAAATGAATAACTACATGTACAAACAGGAATATATTATGAATTCATGTGAAAAGTACCAAATCTTCACCAGGGCTAGCAAACCACAATTCAGTCCATGTTATGTATTCATGCATCTCTGATGATCTGCTAAAAAACACACTTTTTTATCGTCATGGTGGCTTATCCTCTACACTGGTGGCAACAGTTGCATATTGATGTCAAAAAGACGTATCACATCAACAGACTGAGTCCTACTGGATTTCTACTTACGATGTTAACAAGTGTGTTTTGTGCCACAGATTTTTATTTCATTGATCATTCAAAGGATTGGTCAATCATACAAATTCTTCAATTTACATATCAATGTCCTCTACATGTACGGGTATGTTTGAAACAAGAATGATGATGTTCCCTAAAGTTTAACCCATTGAGGACGAGTCCCAAGTATACTCGGGCAAGCGTCTATGGAAAATGCGTGCTGTAGCAAAATCAAACCGTCCTCAACGGGTCAAAATTATCTGCAGATCCAAAGCCGATCATGTGGCCTCTCACCATTTTTGCCGGCACTCTCGGGATCGCCACACGCGTCCACTGAGTTGTCGGGGGTGACCTGGACAGCCCTGCCGCTGACCTTTGACACAAAGGTCACCTGATTTCCTGCCTCATACTTCCACTTCTCCTGGTCCCACTACAATGAGAGAGAAATGGGACTGATTGCTTCAATTTCAAAATCCATTCAAGATACAAATTGTAAGTCTCTCCAGTATTATCTCAGGTCCGTTATGCCTTCAAATTTCCATGTAAAAATTGAATTGGTTTTAAAAGAGTATTTGATAAATGTTACAGCAGACAGGTCCTTAAGTTTTATGGCAGTGAAAACTTGAGCAGTGAAAACTTGAACTTTATCTTTCATCCTCCTCTATCTAAACCTAATTGTTTGTTTGTTTGGTTTTTTTGTGTGTGTCATTTCTGAGTGAGGGATTACAGAATCTTAAGCTTTGTACTGAAATCGTTATAGATTGCACCACCCCACAATTATATTTTTATGCTACAGCTGTATACACTATCTACATGAAAGATTACTCAGGTACTTTGCAAGATCTTTGAAACAAGGAAAACTTCACACTATTACATTTAAAAATTAAATACAGGCTCATAAGAATCACATTTATTACACATTGTTCTTGTTGTTTTTTATTTGTTGATGTTTTAATATTTATCAAACAATATTTCAATTACACGATTCATGGCAACATATCAAGAAATCTAAAGTTTCTTTTTTTTTCAGGGACATGCTGTAATAAAGGGCTGTGCCTTCCTGCTTGTTTCCTACCACTATCCAATTTCTTTGTTTTCACATCTTTTTCATGAATGTTGTCATGACTAATGCTTTTATGTCTTAGTTTGTAATGCTGTCGATTTCTGTTATATGTGTGATATTATTGAAAGTGTTAAATAAACTGCAATCAATCAATTAAGTAATCAATCAATCAATCAATTAATCAATCAATCAAACAAACTTACCATCTCCTTTTCGACTGTGCAGAGTGGATGACAAGAGGAAAAGAGTGAAAAGAAATCAGACGTCAGATTCTCATCAAACATGAGCACATCCCCATGTACAACAATTTCTCTGGTTAATCAAATACCATTTTACAATGACAAAAATCAAGCATTACTGTAGCTATTGGTATACTGTAAAGTACATGTACATGTTGCAATTATTAGTAGTAAGCTAGGATCACACAGTTGTACTTGTATGAAGTACACTGTCTTATTGTATTAAGCAGTACACATACAGCATGCTCACAAGATGCATTTCCTTTTTTTTTTCTTCTTCTTCTTTTCTGGGATGATTATACACACATTCTAGTAGTCCATAAAATCATTCAAATGAAATTCATCCTTGTTCTATTTCGGTCTTAAGGTATCAGCCCTATTTCATACGTTAAGTGATCTTTAATAGCGCAACTAAACATAAGTTTCATATGAGTAAACACGTAGACACAATCAATGCATACATTGCAACATCAGTGTAGATTATGTGTGCATACCCGACGTGACATTAGAGTAGCATGGAAAACTATTAAAACTTTTCACTACTTGATACACTTTCTTAGAACAGACTACCACTATGTAGAAAAGAGACTACACATTCTATACCCGGGTCAACTTGTACCCCACTTGATTTTCCTTTTTTGTTCTTTCCTTATAAATGTTTTGAGTACAGTGTATCTTCTTTTCAATTCTGGCAGTGCAATGGCACTGCTACATGTGCATGAATCCCTGATTTGTTCCTGGATACTGGTGCAAGGGTGATATAGCGGCGAGTTGAAACCACATGACTGCGCATAATCGATTGCTCTCTAGTTGACATTGTATCGTGTGTGTGTGTGTGCGTGTGTGCGTGTGTGTGTGCATTCTGCGACATTTCAATACTCACAGCTGACGGACTTGTTGTTGACATAGAGTTCTCTCACCGTGTTCCCGTCATCCTCACCGGAATCTAACCACCTGAAAAACGAAATACGAAGACGGATACTGAATACATGTACAGTGTACATTCTTTAATAAATTAATTTCTTTTGAGGGGAAAAAACTATCTTGAAATAAAATAATATATGCAGTGGAACAAAAATAGCTATTTAGTGTGTTATCTCTCTCTCTCTCTCTCTCTCTCTCTCTCTCAATCTCCCTCCTCTACCTACACATACTTGCCAACATTTTCATTTGAGAAAGTGGTAGAATCCAGGATGCCTAATGAAATCTTTCAAAAGTGGTAGTCTACCGCCAAATGCGGTAGAGTTGGCAAGTATGCCTACATTGTATTTCTACCCTCAATCTTTTTTCTATCTCATTCTTTCCTAACATTGTTCCGTGCACATGGCAAAGACAAAGGCTGTAACTCTGCAAAAGGAAAACTGAGAAAATAATGTTGGAATTCGTTGACACGTGTAACAATAAATACGTTGTTGCCTCCTCTTGGTGCACCTTATTAGGGCTCACTGTTTGCTCAGGCCCCCCCCCCCTTTCCCCTTGCTGTTGCTATTTCACTCTTTTCCTTTCTTTATCCCTCTGTTTTTCCTTATCTTGTTTGATGTCGCCTCCCCATTCATCCTTTTCCTTCAGTGGTTGCCCCCATGATCCTCAGGATCATTACTGACCCTCCTCTACCTTATGTCTGTCCACCCTCCTCTGCCTTTTGTCTGTCCACCCTCCTGCTCTAATCCCCCTCCCTTTACCTGTTGGGCTCCTTGCCCATGACCTCCTACCCTCCCCTTTTGTTTTCTTTGTTCTGTGTCCCTAGCCCTCCCCTGACTGTTCTTGTTGTGTGTAGTCCTTATATGTGATTGCTTTCCCTGCTTGTTTGTCATTTTGCCTCTGATGAAGATTCTGCTAGGATCGAAAGCTCAGGCCCCTTTTGACTCCAATAAATATGTTGTTAATGAAAATATTCTATTATCAATGACTGATATTCAAGGTTTTTGTATCTGATTTGAAATCACTGCTTTAATCCATCGTGATCATCAGCACAATTGTATAAAGTATGCTGATTACCATAATGAAACCAACAAATGTACAAATATCATTATGATTACCATTGATATCATTGATATTATTTGCAGAAATGTGCAGAAAATAGCTACTGGGAAAGACATCCATTTTGCTCGCAATGATGCAGCTTGTATGTTCTGAAATACACACGTTCCAAGTTTTCTTCAAACCCTGCACTCTCAGGGCATTACAGTACAACATTTGTAAAATGCTCCTTTTAATTCAGCACGCTACAAAATCAGATATAAAATCACCTCACTTTACTCACATTTTTATTTTTTGTTTGTGTTTTCTTTCCTTTGTTGGGGGGGGGGGGGGGGGGGCACTGCCAAATCATTCACGTAACCAATACAAGTAATTGATTTTTTCCACTCTTTTTCTTCTTCTCACCTGAAGCATGGAAAGGTCGCTTCCAGTCCGCTCTCTGTCTCCTTGACAACCACTCTGTCCAAAAACCATCCTTTGCCTGTGGCAGACAACAATGGTAGTAAGAGAATGAATTGTCTTATGCATTATAAATAATGGCTCCTCATAATATGTTGAAACAGTTTGATACTGATTGGCAACGTAGTACATTGTACATTGTGGGCCATACAGTTTGCTTAACTCGTTGAGGACGAGTCCCGAGTATACTCGGGCAGGTGTCCATGGGAAATGCGTGTTGTAGCATAATCAGTCTGTCCTCAACGGGTTTACAATAATGCCCACAAGCAACCGTCAACGGAATCAAAAGGGATCATGATTTCCGTATACGCGTGTTACCGTGAACCAGATTATATGGAATGATAGTGCTTCCAAGCTTGTGTTGTTTAATCTGCTTGTTGATCTACTCTAGAATGTGGAAGTGTTACAATGCATGATTTTCATTTAGAACCAATAACAGTATGTGATGTTAATGGTAGAAGACTTTTCATTTAAAAACATTTGAAGGAGGGAAATCATGCTGTTCGCTATTACTCATTTTCTTGCAACATAGCAGTATCCTCTATTTCAACATTATATACACTTCTCACTAAAACACCAGCATCCTATTGCATTTACTTACTATGAGGGCATACAAGAGCACAAATGTACACACTTCATGTCCCCAATATTTTGTGTCCATGAAAATTCACGATAACAACACATCAACAGTATTTTTTCAATGTTTGTCATATATTTGTTTTCTTATTTTACGATGTTGTATACTGGTGACGTCTTTGTGCGTCAGATTGTCGGCAGACAGAAATAACGAGGCAACTTCGTCGCAACTGCGTGGGTGGATGTTTTACTAATCTTTCTCTTTGTTTCAAGGTAATCATTAGGGAGAAACAACGGAGAACGGACCTTGTTCAGACGTGTCGTGGCCGATAACAATCTTGCTGACGGCGCCCAAGGAGACGGCCTCCACTGTGAAGACATCGGACTACGATGGTCGGGGTAGAGAGAAAAAGAAGAAAAGATAGGAATCAATCAGAGTTCTACAAAATAAGAAACAACCAACCTTAAAAAATGAGAAATTAATTCACCTCGAGGAGCAAAGTTCCACTCTTGATAACACCTACATACGGCCTCCAGGTGAGAAAAAATTCTGCAGATCCATATCAAAACCATCTTGATGTTGGGGTGCACAAGAAATTGAATTCTAAGATGTACGTAGAACTGCGCAAAAAATGCAGAATGGCAGATGAAATACCCATGTTTTTTGAGATACAAATCTTTGTGATCTAAGCAATATGATAGTCACAATGACATCTGAACGTATTATAGGTGTATTTATGTTTGAGGCATAAATTTCAAGTAAAAACAAATACTGTGGATACATGTAGTGTGGTAATGCAATTTAATACCAGAGAGACCACACATGTGTCATTAAGTCCCATGCATGCAAATCTATGTTTGGTGGAGACAGCTTTTAATAGGTAATCATAGTAGTTGATGAATAATTCTCTTCATTAGCCCTTCCTTCTTCATATTTATTACTTTTTTTTGGGGGGGGGGGGTTGCAGAATTTTCAGAAGCCTCTTCAAGGCTACAGTTATTATTATTAAAAGTTGTAAAAGTTGCAGCGCATACAAGTAGCAGATTAAAGCTCCTGTTGCTTTTTCAAATAGACATTTTTTTTCTTAAATAAATGTCTTTTTTTTTATTTTCTCAAATAAGATTATGCAGATTCAAATACATTAAGCAAGACTTTATGTCAAATCTTTCTCTGGTGTAAGCTGTGTAGTAAAATTCCAAAGTGTTAATCTAGAAGATAAACCAAGGTATATAATTTGGGTGGGAACATTCCTGAAGGATTCAATGGGTACATAGATTTTACTTTCATGATATTCAGCTACTGAAATATCAACACATTTCTGCAAATAAAAGATGTCATTCTAACCTTTCCCTTCTCAAACTTCTGTTTCCTTCTCGATCTGTGTAGAAGGCGTGGCCCTGTGTCCCCCCTCTCCCCGTACAAAGTGATGTAGACGTCAGCTTCCGTGGCCGCATTCCAGTAGTTTCCTGTTGTCACGGTAACCTGGTAGATGAGAACTGGATGGAGAGGGAAGGAGGAGGAGGATGGTGAAGGATGGAGTAACTCTGTATGCATGACTGCTGATGTGTGGGCACTGATTAACCTAATTGATTCTGATATTCAGGAATGCAAACACACGCAAACACAAACATATCCCTCAAAGCCTGCACATACAGTTGTACTGTACACGCATGCATGCACAAACACACACAGACAAACACATACCGGGTAATCACAAACGCACCATGTACTTTATTACCATCTCCATTGCAATGAACATGATGATTTATTTCTCTCAAAACCTTTTACGGTAACGTCACTTCTATTTCAGATGAATAAAAAGAGTGTGTTTGCAAACCTCAAGTCCTCCTTTTCCTCTCCCCACCCTCACCCCTACCCTCCATCCTTCCCCCCCCCCCCCCAAAAAAAAAACTCTCTGCATGCCTTAGAAAGTAAAAGGGACAAAATTTTCTAATACTTGTATCATGAACAACAGTCAATTACACAACTGGTTCAATGTAATAGGTATCAAAAGTGACTGAGATGTTTTATCCCGGAACAGATGATATGCTCTATTAAGAAAAACCAAATATCCCTACACATTTACTTATTTCTTTTATTTCCATTTTATTTCAACAGGGTAGCCCTTTCAGTTAAAAAACTGCTCTACCTTTATTCCTTTTATAAAGTAAAAGGAACAAAATGTTCTTATATCATGAACAACAGTCATTTACACGACTAGTTCAATATCATAGGTATTTGACATTTGTCAAGACTAATATTTTTTTTTCTCCGTATTCATCAATCTTTATACCACATTATATGCCAAAAGAAAGAAAATGTACTTCAGTGTAAAGCTTTTCACAACAAATCAAAGACAAAACCTCACAAGAATAAAAGTAGATTCCTGAAAATAAAGAAAGGCAGGGAAAAAAAAGGAACGAGCAAGTGACATTGCATAACTGTTCACTGGATCAAGGATGAGACAGCAAGATCAGGGGGGTGTTTCATCAATTTAGTCAGTGCTGACAAGTTGTCAGTCTCTGACAATTTCAGTAAAATCCTTGGTTTTGATTGGCTGAGATGTTCTGGTCACTGACTGTTACCATGGTGATTGTCAGAGACTGACAACTTGTCAGCGCTGAGAACTTTCATGAAAAGGTACCCAGAAGCCACGCTATTATATCCTCCATCTTACGTATAAGTGTATGTGTGCATGTATCTAGTCCATGTACATGCACATATGTGCGCACAGATGTTGCTGTGGGTAAACTTAATAGAAAGGGACAATTTGAATAGCGCTGACCTAATTACAAATTTAAGCAAGCCAGACAGATAAATACATATGGGTCAAACAAATTAGACGTACTTCTTCTCTCCTTCTCCTTCTCTCATCTCTCTCCCTCCATATATTTCTCTTTCTCTCTCTCCATCTCTCCCTCTCTCTCTCTCTCTCTCTCTCTCACCCCCTCCATCTTTCTCATCATCTCTCTCTATATATATCTATCTCTTTCTCTTTCCATTTTGGTGCATACTGTCATGTCATGCTCTTTAACCCATTGAGGACGAGTCCTGTGTATACTCAGGCAGGTGTCTATGGGAAATCGCGTGTTATAGCAAAATCAGCCTGTCAACGGGTTAAGGGAACCAAAAAGAAGTCAGACAATTGCTCTTCCACTCATTACTTCGCATGGAGACAATGAGGGTTCTATTTCTTACAGAGCACTCAGTTTGTGCAAATGTGTCCAAACATGTTTCCAGGTTACCAAAAATAGTCCTTGTGGGCTCTGCAAGTAAGCTAAGAACTGTGCTTCTTCCAATCGAAGTTATAATAATACTAATAATAATAATAAAGGACATTTATATTGCGCAGCTACTATAGGAATATACTCTACTGCTCATTACAAAGTAATAATCACAACATACATAATTCAAACATAGAATGCATTGTTCAAAGGATGAGATTTTAACATGATCTTAAACTCATTAATTGTAGCTGCTTGCCTTACAAACAAAGAGAGATTATTCCATAATTTAGGTGCAGCATACAAGAATGCTCTGTCACCAAGAGTACAAACGTGTAGCTTTTGATTTCCCTGATGGATATTTCAATAGTGTTGATCCCGTTAACTTCAGAGATAGTAGAATGTTTGAAATAATGTTTTTAAAGGCGCATAGTCCCAGTAGTGTAGAGGGCGCTATTGATGATACTGCCGATCACCGTAAGCATTGATACGAAGATTGCCGAAGTTGAGCTGTCATCAAGAGTAAAGCGCGTAGGTGTTGCTAAGTAACATTCTTGCCTTCGTTGTCTTCTCTGCGCATCACGCAGTCTGTAGTAATGCCAGGGTGCTTGCATATGTGCTTCGTATTATGACATCACAAAAGAAGTTTGCTAAAGCTGTCATCTCCCTCAGCCGAATCATGAGCCGAACTGTGATCGGACCACTGACTACAGTGGATCGGACTTCTTTGGACTCGGGGAAATGGGTCACAGCGTAAGTGCTAAAGAGGAGTCGATAGCGTTGTAGGTCTCTATAGGAAACTTGCGCTGTGCGCCCGCGTACACATTTGACTAAACCACCAGGACCATGTGCCTTTAACTCTGCAAGTTCCTGTATGGTGTATGTACACTGGTGCTGTACCATGAGTTGGCAATCACGGTAGGGAGGTACTTGGTCATGTGATAATAGGGATGCCATGGTGTAAAATATCAAAATGAACTTGTTTCATGGCATAAAATTTTTAGGTCCTAGTGAAAGATGAAATATCATGGCACAATTGAATATGTTTGATACATCTTGAACAGAATGATACAGAAATGTCTCATTAAAAAAAAAACCCAGAGATTCCTCACATTTCACATACTGATGCGGGAGGGGTAAATGTACAAGCAATGATAAAGAGTTCTTATAAAGGTCATGGGGCAATAAATAAGGATGACTTAACAAAATACAGGTGGTAGCATTCCCAGAATTCATCAGATCTAATTAAAAGAATCAATGATCTGTTATATTTGTTTCACTGCACACACCAGCTACATATATACATGTATTTGCTCTTTCTCCAATGAAGAAAAAAAAAAATATCATTGAGATAAATCAATAAGTCCATGTAGCGTACTTAGCCCTCCCTTGATAAGCTATTTGATTTCTTCTCTTCCCTGTAATTAGAAAGGCAAAGCCCCATAACCCTTTCTGTGCCAGGGACTTTAAACAGTATGTACAATATGTTTTGTTTTTGTGGTTTTTTGTTTTGTTTTGTTTTTCCCTGCAAATCAGCACTCAGAGCACCCACAGGGTTAAACTGTAGCAACATCTTAAGCTTTAAGGTTTGGAGCTCGCAGTGACGTGTTGGGGATTAACCCGTTGAGGACGGTTTGATTTTGCTACAACATGTATTTCCCATCTAGACACCTGCCCGAGTATACTCGGGACTCGTCTTCAACGGGTTAAAGAAGGATCACCATCAATTGTGGAGTCAGTTTTTGGACATCCATGGCTCAATGGCAGGGTAGAGCATGGTGGGTGAGAATGTAGCTCTCATTAACTGTCATCGGCTTAAAGCCATCCTCACCTCTTAAAATGGAGTGTGCAGGGACAATACGACCTTCAAGAAGGTTTGAAAAAACTAGCAGGCATTACCAATGACAATCACTATGTACTCGTGACAAAGACAGAACATGCCGTTCACCTCTGCAGGGATATGCACCTCCTACCCCCCCCCCTTCATCTCCAACGCAACCTTCATCAATTTGTGTAATTGAATGAGGATCCTGGCGCAGAGTCGACGGTGTCTGCCGCTCGGTTGCAAGAAATGTGATTACACGTCCACGGACAAGGGCCCCGTCTCCTTCAAGCTTCGCGGCACTTTCATTAAAACCAAACTAATTTGAGGTAAAGGAGGAAGAGGAGGAGCAGGAGGAGGATGCTAATGGTTACAATACCGTGGATGCAGTATACAAGGATCATGGCTGATGCATCTAGTAGCCAGCAAACACTCTTAACGGAGAGATATATAATAGACAGACACAAGAAAGTCTTGTAGGGTGTGTGCTGTGTGCATACCATTGAGCTAAAGCAGACCAGCATCTACTTACTTTCATGACTACACGAGATAATATAATACGTGTACTTTTTTAGTAGGAGTCATAACAATATTGGGTGTAGTCTTCAATTTATTAGTATTCTAGCCATTATCCTCATTAATTCAATTGCCATATTACATTAATGTAATTATTGCTGATCATTTTTTCCATTATGATGATTATTATTAAAGGGATAGTATAGTTTTGGTTGAGATCTAGAGTTTCAGTTTTCCATTCTTTTTTTTTTGTGTGTGTGAGATAATGAGAAACCTTTTATGAAATATGAAAGAGCATACAATTGTAAGAAGAATTCAAAGTTTTTTGATGAAAATCAGTTTTGAAAAGGTCAAGATGTATATAAAAATAAAGAAGTAAAAATAAAGGGTGGGACCCATGTTTTATTAGGACCACGTTGTTATACCTATTTTTTTATATCTCAGCCATTTCAAAAACCGACTTTCATCAAATAACCTAGGCTTTCTTTTAATAACATTTCTTTTAGGATTGTATGCTCTGTAATATTTCATACTCAAGTGATATTTAGCATGCAAAAAGTTAAAATCTAAATCCACCATCTTAACCAAAACCATACCATCCCTTTAACATTTAACCATGATCACTTTTATCTTCCATCCTTGTACTGCAATACCATTGCAATCATCATAATCAACCACGATCATTTTTATCAGCAGACCTATTATTGCTTATTCTACTTAAAGGGAAGGTACATTGTATAGTATTGGTGAAGATGAGGATCAGGCTTTAAACTTTTTGCGAGATACCAAGAAACCATAAAACTATATAATCCCTTCAACTACTTTATCAGCTACCTACAAGTACAACTACTACAGCAAGAGGAAGAGCAAGTTGTTCATGTGATGTCGAAATACAGATCTTATCATCAAAATATCAGCATCCCCCTAACCCCCCCCCCCCCCCTCCCCCATCCACAATGCCATCAATTGCTTCAATCTTTCTCTATCAATCCTGTTTGGTTCAGGGTCAGAATTGACAACAGACAGCACAGACTTTTCAACAAGAATTCCATAATTATGGCAATATCCCCCCAAAATACAGCTTTGACTTAGTATCAAGTTACGAACACTCACTTCCACATAATTCATTTCAAAGAGGTTTGCCTCGTATGTCCAAGAAGGTAATGTACACTCGTTGCTAGAAGTCGCTGATCATGTTGCATTCAAACGCAAGCACATTGCCAAATGTAATTGCTTACCTACTGGGAATTTTAATGTACTTGGGCAATGCAGCTATGAAACCCTTACATCACTTTCATGTTATCTCCTCTTCTCCTTCAATTTTTTCTTTTCTCTCCACATTCCATTTTTTTTTCTTTCACTTTAGTCTCTGAAGAACATTATTCTGTAAAACAGATAATGAGATATTGAATATTTGAAACATTCTTGTAACTAGTGTTTTAATAGGGTTTTTATGCTTTAATAATCCATCGATAAGTCTCCCTTCCAGTCTCTTTCTTTACCTTCACAATCCCTTATACCATCTCTCTTCCAATTTCACACTCCTACACGATGTTCCTCCTCCTATCCCTCTTTCACCTCAATTCTTTCCTTCTGTCTTTCCAATTTGCTTTTCCTCTTTTCACTTTCTCAATTGTTTTACGTGTCTCTGCTCTCCTCCTTTTCCCATCTATCTAATCCTCTCCCCACCCCACTCACTAAAATCCTTCTTTCTCTCTACATTTGCTTTCTTCCCTGTATATTCTTTTTCCTGTTTTGTAGCTCTTTCCTCTCCTTTTTTTCCCCCATCTCCCTTTCTCTCTCTTTATTTTCATTACTTCTGTTCATCCTTCTTTTCATTCTGTTCTCCTCTTCTTTCCTTCTCTTTTTCTTCCATTAGTTTTTCTCCATCTTCCTTCTTCTTCATTGTAAACACTCCTCCACTCTCTACCCTTTTCCATCTCTCCTTCTCTCCTTTAAATCCCCCTTCTTGTATCCTTTTATTCTCTGTCATTTGCTTTCCTTCCTGTATCTTTTTTTCCTTGCTTTAAGTCTCTCTCTTTTTCTCCTCCTTTCTGTCCTTCTGTCTCTCCCATTAGTTTTCCACACTCTACCTTCCTCTTAATTCTTAATACTCCTCATCTCTTCCTTTCCTAACTCTCCCTCCCTATCTCCTCCCTTCTTTCCTTCTCTTTTTCTTCCATCAGTTTTTATCCATCTACCTTCTTACCTACCTTCTTTTTGTTAAAGGGAACGTAAACCCAAACAGCAATGTGGATGGAGTGAAAGCAGCAACATCAGTAGAACACACCAATGAAAGTTTGAGGAAAATCGGACAATCAATGCAAAAGTTATGAATTTTTAACACTTTGGTATTGGAACAGCTGGATAAGGAGACTACTAGAGGTTATGACGTATGTGTGGACAACAATATAAAGAAAATATAAAGAAAATTCAACAAAAATTCACTTTTCTAGCATCATGAAAGAGCACTTGACTAACCGCTTTCAGAAAACAATTGGGATAATTGCTACCCTTAACATATGTCAGTATCAAGTTGATGGAATTTGTAATTTTCATGAAAAATTAATTTTTGTGGAATTTTCTTTATATTTTCTTTATATTGTTGTCCACTCATACGTCATAACCTCTAGTAGTCTCCTCATCCAGCCGTTCCAATACCAAAACTTTAAAAATTCATAACTTTTGCATCGATTGTCCGATTTTCCTCAAACTTTCACTGATATGTTCTACTAATGTTGCTGCTTTCACTCAATCCCCATTGCTCTTTGGGTTTACGTTTCCTTTAACACCCTTCAGATCTCCTCCATTTTCCATCTCTTTCTCCCTCCCTTCCTCCTTCCTTCTTTCCCTCTCTTCTAATACCTTTTCCTTTTTTTCTATTAATTTTCAACCCTCTGTCTTTTTCTTGGATACACCCCTCGGAACTCTCCTTTCTATCACATCTCTCTCTCTCTCTCCCTGTCTTCTTCCCTTCCTTTCTTGTCTTTTTTCCTTCTCCTTTGCTTCTATCAAATTTTCTCCCTCTATCTTTTTCTTCATTATTAACACTCCTCCATTCTCCTCCCTATCCCATCTCTCTTACCCTTCCTTCTTACAACGTTGTATCTTTTTTCTTCTCTTCTTTCCTTCTCCTTTTCTTCTATTAATCCTCCTCCCTCTACCTTCCTGGATTTCTACATCCCTTTTCTCTCATCCTCTCCTCATTTATCCCCCTCAATTCTTTCTCTTCTTTCTCTCCCCTCTCTCCTCTATTTTTCCTTCATCTCTCTACTTTTCTCTCTGTCTCTTACACCCTTTCCTCCTTCCTTCTTTCCATCTCTTTCTTCCTTCTCTTTTTCTCCCATTATCTTTCCTCAGTCTACCTTCCTCTGTTTCTAAACCTCTTTTCACTCATCCTCTTTTCATCTCTCTCCTGTCTCCCCTCTCTTCTTTCCAACTCTCTCTTCCTTTCTTTATCCCTCTCCCTCTCTCTCTCTCCATCTCCCCCCCCCCCCCTCCATCTCTCTCCTTGTTCTTTGTAGGGTCACAGCAAGTTAGGAGTCAATGACATCCAGTCTTCTCACCTGGGTAGACAGGTTCACCGTCTCTCCTAACCGGGAGCTCTCTCCACGTCTCCCCGTCCTCCTCCTCCCGTGACATCCACCGTTGGCATGGAAACGACAGCTCCTCACCGGTGTGGACATCCTGAAGGCGAACCTGGAGGAAACAACAACAAAGAGCCCAAATTGTACGGCCAGCCAGACAAGAAAACAAATAAAAAACAAGACACACAATGAAAATGACAGTTATGAGGAAAATGACCAATGTTCAGGACAAGGGGAAGGTAAACTTAATCTACTAATTCTTGGAAATGTTGTCTCCACATCCATTTTTACAATATCCTGTTTTTGTCCAAGAAGCCAGTCTTAAGTGGTACAATGACCTTATAATACTACATAGTTTTTTGATGATTTGGTGCTTAGAAGAAGCATAAAAACAGTGAACAGGGTGTGGCAAGACAGATTATGCTCAGATAAGCTCTGGTGGAAAAAAAAAGAGAAAGATAATGAA